>NC_086322.1:275916668-276114168 GCF_036172605.1 Pelobates fuscus
TGATCACGAAATGGTTACACTCAAACGGAAAGGTAATTAATGTGTACGTGCCACAATACAGGGCACTTTATATCTAATGAAAGAAAATAAAAATCCATTTACACATTGCACTAGAAGAAATATTAGCAAACTTACAGATGTTTTGAAAAAAAACACAATTTAGAAAAAATATTTAAAAATGATGGCCGTTCCATCATCTATCAATCATCTGCCCAAATGTCTATTTCTGAATGTACCCGTAGTTTATCGTTATTTGCTGATATTGCAACAAAGCACAGGAGAATCCTTCTACAGGTAAACAATATTTTATATCTTAATGTAACAGATCACCTGGCACCCCGACTGGATACCTCCGTTGAAGGATGTTCCTAGCGCTTTCTGCGGGCTCCAAGCACTCCAGCCGACACCATAACCACCGTAGACTCCTTCAGAGAGCAAGACAGGAACAAACTCTTACAAGAGCTCAGTGATTATAGCAAGGGAATATGCAGAGCATAGCAATCCCTTGTAGTGATATAGCAATTCCGCCAATAAGAGACAGGACTCTAGATTGAGGGTGAAGAAGAACTGACTGTACTGGCACATACATGATTTTTAAGAACAACCAATCAACACATTACAACACAGCTAACACTCTCATTCATTACATCAGAAATCCTCCCCTCTGCCTGTGATACAATTATCTCAACACAATAGACTAACTTAATTATCACAGGCAGGAAAATACAGTATTATAAAACATATCACAGGGACCCCAAAACATGCAAAAACCCCAATAACCCGGGTGATCTGGGTGAACCACATATCCAAAATTCACCCAGATCCGTTCAGTAGTTTGGAAGATACGGTTTAATGCAGATTCCGCAATACATATGCAGGCTATATGAAAAATAATTACTATTAAATGTGTCCCCTGTTCTGAAGTTTAAAACTACTTAACGATGTCTTTGTGCACCAAATACCAGCGAGATGGCACCGTGTAGAAAAGTCAAAACAGTGTCTGTCAGTTAAAATAGCCGCCATCCATTGTTCTCACCATGTGCTTCATCCATTGTTCTCACAATGTGCCTCTGATTAGAGATGTCCCGAACAGTTCACCGGGAACTATTTGCCAGCGAACATAGCTTGTTTGCGGTCGCCGCGGCGGGCGAACATATGCGATGTTCGGTCCGCCCCCTATTCGTCATCATTGAGTAAACTTTGACCCTGTACCTCACAGTCAGCAGACACATTCCAGCCAATCAGCAGCAGACCCTCCCTCCCAGACCCTCCCACCTCCATGACGAATAGAGGGCGGACCGAACATCGCATATGTTCGCCCGCCGCGGCGACCACGAACAAGCTATGTTCGCTGGCAAACAGTTCCCGGCAAACTGTTCGGGACATCTCTACCTCTGATACATGAAATGGTGGCCACCCAGTAACTCCACAGTTTGTCTGGTAGTCTATCCAGCCGAACCAACAGATGAAACACATGGGGAACGGTGCAACAAACAAAGGGAATCATAAAAATATGGACAATAGTCATATTTGTGCACAATCTCCAGTTTTGTCCCAGGGCACAAATAGTGTTTTCAGATGCCATATATCCCAGGACCATTGTCAGAAGGTAGGAGGCTGGCAAGCAGCCCCCTCCAAGAACACGTGGCAAGGTCTGTTCCGCCAAGGTCTGTAATGATAAAAATACGGTAGTTCATTTAAAAAAAATGGAGGCATTAGATAACTGGGACCCATGCATTCAGCTGGATAACATTCAGAAATCTAAAGCATTTTTAAATTGTGTACCAGCAAAATACATAAACAGAGTGCCCTAGCACCCGCCCCTATTGTAACTAATCAAACTGTTTTAGAATAGTTTGAATTCTTACCGGTGGTCCGCCGAGCCCGACCCCCCACCCCTTCTACTTTCATTAGCTCTCCTGAGCTAAACCTTGCAGTAAAGGGCTATTGTAGCTCATTAGCTGAGAATGTCAGCTGATCACTCTCAGTCAAAGAGTTAAGCCATGTACTGCAGGGTTTAGAACAGAGAACCGGGAATTCTCTGTCTAAAGTAGTAAAGGCTGGGAGTGGTCCCTGGCAGACCTCATTTAAGAAGTCAAACTATTCTAAAACTACTTTCAATGGGGTGTGCTAGGACACTCATGGCACCAAACGAACTACAGTGGGCTGTAGTGGTTATGGTGCTTGGAGAGTTTTAACACATCTGCTGAAATTTCTGTTCTTGTGACCACAAACACACTAACTAAAGCATTCTAGGTTGCACAAGGATTTATTGCACACAGTCAGAAATTAAAGGTACAGATATCTGTTTTCCGGTAAAACCATAGATGCAGGTAGAAAACGTGTACATTTTGATTAATAAATAGAGGGCATAGTAAGAGATATTTCCAGAAACTATGGAGCAATGGCAGAGTAAATGTTATTTTTCTCATAGAAATACAAAACGGAAACATTTGCCATAAACTTGTTCAATGCAATCTCCCTACTATTCAAACACCCGTTAAATGGGAGATACTAACATTGCAGCGTGGTGGGTGAGTACAGAAAAATCCCTGCTAGGGAGAATGCTCCCCGACTTCACAAAGATGAGCCATTGTTATATAATTATGACGTAGTGAGCAATGAGGATGTTAGATTGATTAATCCTAAAGGGACATTCGTAGCAGCAGAACTAATAAAGTTTAATGTACTGGTTTTGGCATAAAAAGACTCTCCCCAGGGGGGCAGAGCCTGGATGCAGAGCGTATAAGACGTGCATTGCCTGAGCTCCACTGACCGGAACTGATAAATGACAATTAACACTGGCTGCTTGCTAATCCGGACTGATACCGGCAACTACCCAGGTCAGGGGAGGACGGTGCATCCAGGGATATCAAATTTCGTCTATTTCGTTACCAGAACTCCTACATTAAGGCTCGTTCCCATCACAAGCGTGAGCAGAGGAGAGACGGCCGCTCTCCGAGTCCTTCACCCGACAGAGTGAAACTTATACCAGGCTGCCCCCCCGGACCGGTGGGGGTAATCCCAGTCTCCCCCTGACATACTCCTCCTAACTCTGGCGGCTACAAGCAGCTACCCTGATATGAGATTGAGTTGCTGCTAGCACTCCTAAAATGGTGGCTACTCCTACTCTACAAATGCCTGGCAAGACACAAATTGCGATAACCGTCCAAGACACATTTGATCATCTACTCCATGATGTTGACATGCTCTTTGCAAGCTTTTGGGCAAAATTGGAGGCCCGTTGTACGGAGAAACTGCGCCAGAACCAGGAGGAAGAGCACAGTAGAGATCAGCGGGAGGTGAGTGGGTCCACTCTGGGCGCCACCCCTCGTCAAGCACCTGGAACTCCTCCATTAGGCCCACCTGGGCTAAAGACCTCCGGGGATATAATACCCCAGCATCTACCACGGAGGCTGAAGAACCACCACCGCTGGCGGCGACATACCACCAGGACCTTTTGTCATCCCTTTATTGGGAAAGACTTGGCCTCGTGTCAGAGAACCCGAGTTTGTGGCCCTGCGATGCCAGTCTTTTACAAAGCCCGGGGCTATAACCTGCAACAGGTGGATTTTATGGCTCTTTAGTCATAGCTAACTATTAAATTACTATCCACCATGTAACTGTGACTTTAACTGCACGTCAAGCTCTCTACCTATACCTGCTACCATTGTTCTGCCGTAAACTATTCCCTGTGTCTAGTATGTTACATATCATAAAGAGTGCAGTGTCTATCTTATGACTTTTTTAAGCTACACTGCTGACGTTCATTCTCGTAATAATGTGCTAAAATGTCTTTCACAGCCTGTATGCCTGCAAAAAGTATCAGTATAAAATGTGCTGTATTATCGACCGCCCTTTATTGTTTAACTATGTATACTAATTCTCTTGCCACTGCTGTTGGGGCAGCGCAAAACTGTTTGTTCCTCTGAAGCACAAAAAAAAAAAAACTATCCATGAGGTCTGACAAATGTAAACACTGCCTTTTCTATGAAGACGCTAAACGCTCCCCATAGAGATGCTGGTGTAACACATCTTTATGAAGAAATGTTGACGGGCGCAAAGTGGTGATTGCCACGCATGTTCAGCAGGCTTTCCATGCTTCTCTACGGTGAAGTAACTGCACCTTGTAGTGGTTATGGTGCTAGGGGTGCCCTTATGCTACCTTGTTGCAAATAGTCAAACCATTTTAGAAAAGTTTTAACTCTTACTTGGTGACGACCACTACTTCTGCCACAGAGATCTTTTGTTTAATTATAATCTATTAATTTAAAAAAAAGGCATAAGACCGCACAATTTTTTTAACCAAATTTGTACAGCAGTGTTTTTGAAGGTAATATTGAATGCATCTAGCCGGTGTTTGGTTAGTTTATTAAATATATTAACAGCAGGTATTACTAGTGACAGAAGAAACAAGAAACAAGAAAGTATATATATATTCTCTGTTGCCAAGTAGCAAAGATGGTTACTAACATCCTCGCCATCTAACAAGACATATATACTGACTTTTATATTTAGTTTTAAGTTTGAATTCCCTCAGAAAAAATGTTATCAGACATTGTGAAAAACAAACATTTTCATTATGTATTGAAGCGTTGCAATAGAAGGAATGTTGGATTCTAGCAATATAATTTTTATTTTGTATTAAAGTGGAACTATCACTCTCCAGGATTAGTATTATGAGTACTAATCCCCTATATTCAACAAATACCTATTTTGAGGTGTTAAACAAAATCCACACTTTTTTTTATCCTGCAGTAACCTCCATCTTAGTTCCTTGTCAATCACTGTTATGACCTCCATCCTTTGCTCCCGTGTCTGGAATAAACTTGTGTGTAGGTAGTGGGTACCGTGTAGTGTGACACCAAAATCCCCCATTCAACCTTCCTCTTTACAATAAAAACTCGAGACATATTTGTGGTATAAAATAGTCCACAGCTTTATTTACACTTGAACAAATATCATTAACCATAACTTTACATATTAACATAATATAATATTTAACTTAACTAGTCCTTGCCAATTCGCCCACTGATAATCCCAAATCCTCCTGGGGCCTGTCCTCCCCCCTCGTCCTAACCACAAACTGGCCTCCAACTTGGCCTTACCATACCTCAATGCCAACCACTAGCCGGCCTTTGGCTCAGTGAGCACGTCAGTTTATCCAAACCATGTACCAGAGGTTAGGGGAGGGATCATGTGCTCCTGATACCTCCCAATTGGCAAGGACCTTCCTGCCACTAACCCCGCTGCTTTATGCCTAAATCAGCGGGATCCACCTCCCACCAGCACCATGGCCTGTTCCAGAACATCTTGCAGCGCGAGGTTGAACAGATCAAAGCCCACATCAGTAAGATGCACATCAAAAATGCGGTGATGCACCGCAAGACCCCCAATCCGCAATACAAACTGAGAAATGTGCTTGTTCAGTTTGATCCTGTAGTGCTCTATAGTCCTCTGGTCGCAGGCACACTTACAGTAATTGCATGCAACCACCTCCGAACACACCATGTAGACTTTCAGAAATAAGACTAGCCAGCGCAAGATCCCGTTTGATCATGTCCCTCAAACCCCACACTGGACAAGTGCCCAAATCATTACCCCTCCGGTGTATTACCAACACTTCCGGAACACCCAGCAGCTCTGATAGTTGAACCAAGTCTGGAAGTAGCTGTACCCAGCGCATCTCCCGAGTCCCAAACCACCGGACCTGCGCCACCACAGGAGAGAGGCAGAGATGATTTCCACCAGGGCGAACCCCCGCCCGATGATGGGCCAAATATATAGTGTCCGATTAGCCAGACCCCGCGGAGAAAACATAGGAGAAAAAGCAATCAGCCCGGATGGGCGCACATAGGACCTGAACCGTCTAGATTCCCACCTACCAATCCTATGAATAGCCTTCTCCGAAAAGCCCAAGCGAGATGCCTCAGTCGCTGTCCCAATGCGGACCTCCAAATTCCTTCCCCGCAATGGCCAGTGAATCCAAAGCAAAATGAAAGACCCGGATGAATTGGAACCTGGATTAAAAAAAAAACATCTGCATGAATCAGGAATGGGCCTGGTGCCCGCGAGCGAACGGCACAGTAGCGCCGGTAACATACAACCAGACATGCTATGGACCCGGGAATCCCGTGAAGTGAAACCCAAGTCCCCCGGCTGAAAACGTAACAGCCCTTCCGTGCAGGAAACGTTCCGAAACCAAATACCCCCGAAACCCGCTTACTAGGACAAACCAGGACCCCACCTGCAAGGCACCAAAATATGCGAAGGTAAATGCAACATTAAATAATAAAGCCTCACAGTCAGAAAAACAACCTGCGGCAGAACCGACAAAATCCCGATACCGGCTGACGAGCATCAGCCATCCTAGGCCCCTTCCTCCAACCCCGCATAGCCAAGATGACCATGTAGTCCTTCGTGACATCTGGCACCCGGGTTAACTTGAACCAAAAGCTCTAGCCAGATAACTTTGCTGAGACCGCCGATGGCGAACACACCGATGCTTCCCAAAACCAGGCGCAGGAGGCCCTGAAGATGATAGTCTTCCGAGTGAAAACCTCCAAACGCTTGTTCAAAGGTCAACCACTCCCCCCATGCCTTACTGTAGCGTGTCCAGGTAGCATCCGAGACCGAGGACCAGATCCATGCCCTCACTCGTTCAGGCCAAGCTACCACAGTTCCATCTGGCACAGGCAATCTTCTGTGTCCACCGAAGGCGCAGCTGCCCTGAACTCCTGCCACTGTGAATGAGAAAGGGCATCCGCTGTGACATTCTTAACACCCGGCAGAGGTGCACTGCCCTACAAGTGATATTCAAGGTCAGTACTAAACACCTCAAAAGACGCACCATCGGGAGAGATAAGGCCGACAAGCTGTTAATGGCCAACACTACCCCCAGGTTGTCACAATTGAATCCTACCCGCCGATCCTGAAGAAAAGACCCCCAAAGATACACTGCCATCACTATCGTGAAAAACCTCCAGGAACGCCAAATTCTTTGTCAGCCGGCCATGTGCCAAGAACCAGGTCAGGAGTCGGCACACCAATATAGCCCCAAAGCCCACTGAACCTGCCGCATCGGTGAACAGATGGAGCTCTGAATTAGGCACCTCCGGCGCTTGCCAGTAGGATCTTCCATTGTAATGCTTGAGAAATGTGCTCCACACAGCCAAGTCATCCCTGAGAGGCCTAGTGATACGCACAAAGTGATATGGTTTGAGCACACCCGACGTTGCAGCCGCAAGATGCCTATTGACTACCCTGCCCATTGGCATTATCATACAGGCAAAATTGTATTTGCCCAAGAGCAACTGCAGCCGCAGCAGCGTGATATTCCGGAGACCGCTCGCAGCCTCAGCCGCTGCCCGCATGTTCCCCACCTTGTCAGCCGGCAATCGGCATTTCCCTACAACTGAGTCAATCCCGATCCCGAGAAAGCTCAAGCAAGTGGTAGGGCCCACTATCTTGTCCAGGGCAAGGGGAACCACGAAGGAACTAGTAATGTCTGCGACCGACTGAAGCAACTGCGAGCACACCGGAGACTGAGCAGGGCCAACACATAGGAAATCATCTAGGTAGTGAAGGATAGAGTCACGAGCTGACTCCACTCTAACCACCCAGTCAAAAAATGAGCTAAAACACTCAAAATAAAAATATGAAATTGAGCACCCCATCGGGAGGCTCAAGTCCACATAATACTGGCTGACGATTATACAACCCAGCAGGTGATGACATTCCGGGTACACCGGGAGGAGGAAAAAAGCTGACTCAATAACTGTCTTTGCCATCAGCGCACTCGGACCCGCCGCCTGCACCAAAAGCACCGCAGCATCAAACGAAGCGTGGGAAACTCAGCATAATTCCACCGCAATGTCATCATTTACTATCACTCTCCAGGATTGGTATTATGAATGCAAATCCCCTATATTCAACAAATACCTATTTTGAGGTATTAAACAAAATCCACACTTTTTTTTATCATGCAGTAACCTCCACCTTAGTTCATTGTCAATCATTGTTATGACCTCTGTCCTTTGCTTCCGTGTCTGGAATAAACCTGATTGCTGATGTAATTCAAATGCTAAATCTCTATTATAAATGTAAAAGAAACATGAAAATCACAGTGAATAGTGAAAAAAAGTGAATAGTGGTTATAGGTGATTTTAAATCTTTTATTGTATAGAGAAGTTCACAGGCGCACTCATTATAATTATAAACATAAAAAACACTAATTAACCAACACAAACACCCAGGTGGGTGTTGTGCCAGGAAAAAGAAGTACAACCCTGTAAAAATGTACTAATAAATAAAAAAATTATTTACAACATTATTTATTTATAAAGCTAAAAATCATAGCCTCCTTACTAATAGGTACTCAAGGTAGGTAGGTACTGTAGCCTATAGCCAAATATAAGGCAACAATCAGGGATAGAACAGGAAGGAAAATTGCAATGGAGGTATATAACCTGCACTAGATGAGGTTAGTAGAATGTCATGAGAACCCTATACTATGTATCAGGCAGGCATAAAGCTCTCCATCCATATATAATACACCAGTAAGGGATCCAGAGACCTCTCTACCTACTCCCCCATTCTAAAAAATTAATGCTACCTTAAATCAATCCCTGTTACCTCGGCATAGCATAAAACTAATGCCTACCAACACCACTAATCCTTTAGTAGAGCTAAATACACAAAAAAGTGCTAACACCCACAACCCAAGTGCATGGTGAAAACAATAAAATAAAAAAGGAGAACGCCCGACGCGCGTTTCGGCGTATCAAGACGCCGTCGTCAGGGGCAAAAGCAAGCAAACTAGTCACATCTCCAACTTCCTTAAATACCCAATATGTAAGTAGCCATATTGGTATCAGCTGATTCCCATAGCGGTTCCTCACATACCGTTGGACCTGGGTGTTTCTGTTGGTGAATTAGTGTTTTTTATGTTTACAATTATCATTAGGGTTACCCCCTGTTTATCCTTGGGGGGACATCCGCTCTTCTTAGCCCAAGTTTGGGGCCGAAGGGCAGTGCCCAACTGGACCTGGAGTCAACCTTTAGACACTCATTATAATTAGAATACAGCACTTCAGCTATCCATCAAACTGCCTTTGAAATAGAAATAGTAACAGGATTTTTCATTCTTGAGTAACTGTTGAAGGCAGTATGTATTTATAAGCAGACCAACAAAAGAGGAAAGGCTGATGGACGTTTTTCTATTACGACCTTACTGTATTACTATGCAGCTATGTTACTAGTACTACATATAATGATTCAAGGCTGCTCTTTGAACTAGTTTTGTTGTATCCTGTCTGGCATATTCTTGCATGAAACACGTTTCTGGCTAGGGAGCTCTATGTAGATTTTTGTTATATTGTTTTTCTCCAGTTCCCTGTGATGAGCTACCAAATTCATGTCCATGTAATTTTGCTATGTGTTACAAAACACAACACAACTCCCACAAACACAAGCTTACCTTTCTAGTCTACCTCTCGACTGGACCAAGAAAATCCTTACCCTTAACAGACCGAAATTAAATTTCACCGCTTAATGTTTTTTATTTGTCGTTTTACCACGTTAATAAGGCTGAATGACAGCTTGCATTTGTAAATTTGTATAACTGCTCTCAGACCCGATATTTTGTGCCTAAAACAGTGTGCTAATTAACAAAGTGTATTGAGAAAACCCACACCTCTGTCTTACACCCTTACATAGCATACTGGGTACAACGGTACCTTTCTTATAAAAAACATATTGGGTACACCAACAATTCTCCCATATACATTAGTATATTGTATATACCAACACCCTCGCATACACAATACATTGGTTAAACCCACACATGTGTCTTACACCACATAGGATATATACAATCTGCATCGCTTCATTGCATAGCATACTGGGTACAACTGCACCTTTCTTATAAAAAACATATTGGGTATACCAACAATTATCCCATGTACAGTATATTGGGTATACCAACATCCTCCTATACACAGTACATATACAGCTCTATTTCTTATTAGGAAGAACAGATTCCTGTCCTCTAAGTCAGTGGTCCCCAACCCATTCCCCATGGACCACCAAAAGTCCAGGTTTTGTTAGTATCTCCATTTGAATAAAAAAAGGGAAATACATAAATCCTGGACTGGATGGTCCATGAGGACTGGGTTGAGGACCACTGTTCTAAGGGACAGGTAAGTACCAGGAGCCTTAATCAGTGTCTTAAGTTGCCCAATCAGCCTAATGTGCTTGGTGGCAGTACTACAGAAACAGCTATAGAGGGTGTAAAACTCAGTGCTGTTCCAGGTCCTCCAGTGTCTGTGTGTGAGGCTGGACAGGAAGTGGAAGGGATCACTTCCCATCTGCCCTCTCACACAGAAAATGCTTTGCAGGAGGAGCACAGACCACATTGAAGCCCATGGAACAGCGGAGTCAGGGGAGTGGGCCTTGACAGAGCCAGAGAGTAGGCAGGGGAGTTACTAGTTAAAGGGGTGTGTTTAGCTGGAAAAGGGGTTGGAAGAATAGGGGGTATATTAAGCAGCCATTTTAGAGTAGGGGACATTTTAACAGAACCCTCACTTACCTGTTAATTGTCCCTCCCACCCTCCCTGTAGTCTAAGAGTTCCCGTTTTGTCACAGCGGCGGGATAGGGCTTGGGTAATTGGAAGGTAGGAGGAGTATCAAGTGGTTAGGCTAAAGTTAGGCTGGATTAGACCGGAGTGTTAAGTGGTTTGTAGGTTCAAGCTCATCGGTGGCTCCGAACCAGGTGGTGTAGGGGGGGTCTCGGTACACCCCTACAGTTAATAAAGTTATGGATATGGGGCCTCTTTGGTAGGCCATGTGTTATGTATTATTTGTTATTTATAATGTTATGTATTGTTATTGGCCGGGGTCATTGCCAGGGGTAATTTATGTACGGTGGGGGATGGGGGTAAATTTATATTATGTGGCAATGACCCCAATTTGTTACCTTGTTTATTATAATAAATAAAGCTGTGGACTTTTATGTTTCCAACAGAAATATGGTGTCTGTAGTTATTGGGGTGTTGGGGTAAATATCGCACCTGCCGAATAACGACTGTGCGCATGTCATGAGTGATGCACACTTTATAACAGCTACTGCAGATCAACAATCAATCATAGAAGGGTGACTGGACTACATATACGGGTTAGTACTTTGCAAATAAACATTGAAACTCCACACGCTCTAAACTCCCCTTTCTCTAACCCCTCCCAAAACATCCTTTCCTTATATCCTAATTTAAGACTAATTTAAGCACTCAAAGCCTAAACCTTTAAAACCCTTTACTTTGATCCTAGGTTTAATTCCTCTTAAAACTAAATGCCCAATGTACCCACCTACTAAATCTAGCCCCACTCTGACTTAAACCCTGTAATCCTAAACACATTTTATCCCACAACTATGAGCTTTGAATAGTCTTAACACAAACCGATTCTCATATTAACCTCATATTAACAGTATCTTCAACTCTGCAAGCATTTACACACTTGCACACCTCCACCATACACACAGGCTCAAACACAAAACATTCTAAGCAGAAATATACACATATGCAGGTTTCAAATATAATATATGCTTTTTAGACTTTTCTATGACTGCAACATCCATTTAATAAAGCCAATAAACTCAATTTATTTGCTGTTTTTGCTATTTTTTTGAAGGTGCGTGGGAAGCAGGGGGCATTCTAAAATTCTGTGCCTATGGGCACCTGACATGTAAACATGACCATGCATATTGAGTGCATCCCCACCTCCACCATACAAAGTATACAGGGTGGACCTAACCCACATCTACACATTATACTGGGTACAACCACACCTTTCCATACACAGTATGGGTCCTGGCTCACTTTCTCAATATACCTCTTCCATACACAGTATAATAGGTGCGTCCACACCTCTACCTTACTTATATTATGTGTATCCACACCTGAAAATTGATTAGTGTACTGGTTAAAAACAACATATAAATTGGTGTACTGGTTAAAAAAACATCTCTATATAACAACTTGTTGGTATACAATATATTGGGTATATTCACACCTCTACCTCTCCCATACACAGTACACTATGTGCACCAATAGCTCCCCCGACATTGTACATTGGGTACACCCCACACCTCTCCCCTATGCAATCTGTACATTAATTACTTTCCTCAATTTACAGTGTATTCAATACATCCATACCTCTCAAATACTTTGTACACTTAGAACTTTCCTATGCACACTAGACTGGTACAGCTATACCATACACATACTAAGTATACTCATATATATTTCTCACACCAGATTGAGTACACGTCAATCACAAACACTATATTGAGTACAGCCAACACTCCTGTAAATAAAACAGTATTTTGTGTACACACAGTCTCCCATATGCGACATTTTAGATAAACCAATACTTCTCAAAAACAGTATATTTGGTATATTCATGCCCCCTCTCAAACACACAGACATTTTTACACACAGAGTATCAGCAATTCACTGATGCCGTGTATACATATCAGAATTTAGTGTACACGTTACTTATCCAGTATGTTGGGCACCATAGAAACACGATTAAGTCAAGCATTTTTATAAATACCATATATTTAATATCCATACAGTATAGCAGAATAAAGTAATCTTTATGTGCAAATGGAATAACAGATGAGAAAAGTAAATAATAAATATTGTATACAGATAAATACATTTAGCAAAATCACTCCTATTGGCATATTTTGACAAGAATACCTTCAACTTCACCCATGTACACATTATTGTATCAGGACACATTATTTTAACATGGTCAGCGTATAGTATGATTCAGGAAACACAATATACCCATACATGTACACCAATGATTTAACATGCAGACTGCATGGAAATAGACAAGTATTTTACACACAGTATAACAGATACATTTTCTCCAGTTATTCACAGCCTTTTCACATATACAATGCATCATACACACATACTTATTACATACACAAAATATATCAGGTATACATCCCCTCTACCTAGTACCCCAAGTATATACATATACTTCATATCTGCCAAGAGAATACTAGGTGCATATACTTCTCACATCTATGCATCACACATATATATAGTTTACATATACACAATACTTCAGGAATAATTGCATGCACATCACATGATATACACATTCCCATTACATATATGGTATATGAGGACACACAACTCTTAGGTATATGCACTATATCAGGAAAACATCTCTCAGTGTATAGGGTAAGCAATCTCTAACACAGAATGGTATATCAAAGCACACATGCCCCTCACATCTATGCATTAAGGCAGGATCCACCAGAATTATATTTACATATACTCTTATTTAATGTACTTGATAGAAAGGTATATTTAGAACTGACATGCAATGCGGAATAAATGCTTTTAATATTAAGAAAGACAAGTATAATTCTCAAATTCAGGGTATGCCACATACCTCAGTCGCAAGAGCCACTCTCCAGCAATAGATCAGAGACTAGGACCATCCCTCACTATGGGTGTCAGTAGATACCCCATGCTCCCCTATAAGTATCCTGCCTCTGCCTCCCCTCTGACTGTGCACTGCGATCTGTCAGCTCAATGTAACGGGTTGCATTGTCTACAGCAGGAGCGTTAAGAATGCATGTCCCCCCCCCCCCCCCCCCCCCAAAAAAAAAACAGGTTCGCTTTCGCCATCTGCTGTTGGTTTTTAGTATTACAAGATATTCTGCTAGTTCGTTTGTATATAGCTGTTCCATTGACAGACAAAAAAAAAAAAAAAAAGAATGCCTATCTTAACCCTTTCAAAACAATGGGCTAAATTCTATTACTAGATTGCATTGTAAATTTCATACCACAGTTACCATAGACAGCAATAGATCTGTTGTAGACAGTGATAAATATAGCTCAGTTAATAAAACACACACACACAAACACACACACTGTCTGTCTGTCTCTGTCTCTCTCTGTCTCTCTCTCTGTGTCTCTCCCTCTCTCACTCACTCACTCAAGACTGACATAATTCTTATCAGCAACCTGGAATCAGGATTTCCCTGTGATATTACTGTCTGCCTCCTGTTTCATATATAAATTCAGTGTGAAAGGCAAGTCAGGGCCATGTGGATATAAATAGCAGTTAGTGTATCTCTGCTGTGAAGCAGAAGGTGTGATGGGAAGGTGTCATTCCCACATACTGTATACGGTATGTTTCTAGGTCTCCACAAGCCTCAACCCCCAGATACCTTCTGACGCCAGCGCTGTGAATATTTGGGGTGCAACGTGGGAAGGAAGATAAATATAGACAGTATGACTGCATGTGTCAATCTGTGCCTCATACAGCGTGTGGGTTAACACGTCTAAATGACTCTATTACAAGATCATCAATTCAGCAAAAAACTGACAGAGAGTGTGAGAGAGAGAGAAGAAAAACTTCTGTAGGTTGTGCATGGAGTGATGGAACGTTGTTATTGATTTGGACTGTCTCTGCCTGGGGTTTACGTAAGCCAATATTGATAAAAAAACAAAGAAAAAAATCATTTCTGGAAGGTGGTGACGAAGACAGCACATTTTCATTGAGGTGAAATTTTTGAAATTATTTGCTAAACTTGAAATTGTGAAGATTTCGTAAGGCAATCACTAATTTCAGGTCCGAGTAGCCGAACTGAAAATATACTGGAACCAAGCTACTTTTCCGGCTCGCTTGTTTTGGCCTAATTTGTAATTCCATTTGTTGTTGTTAGTTAGATGAATAATTCCACAATTGTGTAAGAAGTTAATTCGGCCTTACGCTGGTGGTGACAATAGAAACCTTAATATGAGGTCTTATCCATCAATGTAATAGAATACAGAGGATTCTGGGACAACAAAGTTATTCAAATGTCGGTTTACTACCGGTGGGACAATAGACAGTGCGAAGGATAAGGAGATGACAGATTAAAACACATCAAAATTATATTACCCATCTAAACGAATATCATTGGTGGACTGGGTAAAAATCCCATTAGTACAAGAAGGACTTTTATACCACATAGTCATTGCTAGTGAATATTTCTACGTATACAATGATGCGTAGTATGCCTATGAATAGTAGAAATTCCGGATTTTGTTTTCTTCCTCCTCTGTTGGGTTGCCTGCCATAGTGCCCTGCAGTCCAGCGCCTCACAGAATTTGTATTTGCAGGGCATGTGCTGGGTTAGAGCGGCAGCACTAATGCATAGAGAAGACGGGCAAGCTTCAGCACTGGGACTGGGATGAGGAAAGGTGCCGGCTCCTCAAGTTATGCATATGCTGGCGTCAGGGCCGGATTAACATAGGGGCTGATGGAGCTGCTTCTCCGGGCCCATGCCCAATCAATAGGCCCATTGATTGTAAAAAGAAAATAACTTTCAAAAAAATGTTTTTTTTTTTACACACTACTCTTAGGGTTGCCACCTGGCCGGTATTTATTTGAGGCTGCCTGGCCGGTGACGATATTGCAGTAATACCGGCAATACAAATACCGGTATTTTTCTCAGTATAAACAGATTACTCTGCAATACCAGCAACGGCCAGTAGTGTGTGTGGAGGGAGGCAGGGATAGGAAGTTACAGCATCCTGCATCTCTCTACTCACTGATCCGCGGGGGAGCAGTTACACAGCACTGAGAGTCCAGACAGCAGATTCCAGCCTGCAGAGACAGACTACAGCTCAGGGAAGTGATGGATGGGGTAAAGGCTTCAGGGAAACATGGGGACACTGTAAGACATGGGGACACAGGGAGACCTCTGGGGACGCTGAGACACTTGAGGACACAGGGACACACACACATAGGGACACTGAGACATGGGACACAAACACACATGGGACACTTGGGGACTCTGAGACATGGGGACACTGAGACACTAGGGGATGCTGGGAGACATGGGAACACAGACACTTGGGGACACAGACACACATGGTGACACAGATACACATGGGGACACTGAGACATGGGGACACAGACACACATGGGGACACTGAGGTACTTGGGGACACTGGGAGACATGGGGACACTGGCACTAGGGACATAATGTCCCCAATTGTCTCAGTGTCCCCATGTCTCCCAGTCAGTGTCCCTGGTGTCTCAGTGTCCCCATGTCTCCCAGTGTCCCTAGTGTCTGTGTGCCCATGTCTCCCAGTGTCCCCAGTGTCTCAGTGTCCCCATGTCTCCCAGTGTCCCCATGTCTCCCCTAGTGACATGGAGACACTGGGAGACATGGGGACATTGGGAGACCTGGGAGCAATCCATCTATACAGCATAATCAAACTAAGTAGTTTTTGGGTGATTTTATAGAATTTTCACTGTCACTCCTTGTGATTTACATCATGTGATGTCACACATACACAATTAGTTATGCAAATCAGTAAGGCCTGTGTTTTTTTTTTTTGGGTGGAAACCCTAACTACTCTTCACATACTCTTGCTTAAGTATGGAAACTTAAGAGGGCTATATGGAAACAAAACTTGTGTGGACTAGCTGAAATTAAATGAATTAAGGTAATGCTGACCTTGGACCTTGGCATGTTCCCTTTCTTCTACACTCACTAAATCCACATTTTCTCTGTCTCAGACTGTATACCATGAGCTACTGCCTACTAGTAAGAAGGTAAGGAGACAAGTGGACATGTGAGTGCTAGGGGACAGTCCTTAGAAAGCATGGAGCGAGCACATCATTAGACGCATTTATGCCAAGCTCAGGATGCTGTTGGCCAGCATGCATGATTGGCAGGCAGCCTGCCATGCATTCATGCATTCATGCCAGGCTAGCCTTCCAATTCTTTGGGCAGTCACACCTTCTTTTTGGGCATGTTCGTCCCTTTTGGGAGTTTTGGTTACATGATCCGCGTCAGTCGCCCACCCTTTTACACCGCCCATTGACTTCCTGCTTCCCTGGACACTGCTGTTAGGGGGTATGGATTTACTTGAAAGACGAAAGCATGAATTAGAGAGAGATTAGCAGATTTTAAGAGAATCTGAGTTTTCTTATAGCTGCATCAGATGAGTTTCCCTCCGGCAACATCTCCACCAGATACATAACACTTGAGAGGTATGACTGTTTTAGTGTTTTTGGCCGATAAGATTCTGTACTTAGGCCCCTCATAATTGTCAGCACCAGGCCCACTGGGCTCTTAATCTGGCCCTGGCTGGCGTGAACTCGCATGTAAGGAGGTGACACCATTTAAGCAAGGATTACTCGAGTAGAGTAAGTTCCTGCCTGGTGCTATCACCCCTTGGAGTGTGCCACCCGGGTGTGGTCCTCACACTCCACACACCCCTAGTGATGCCACTGGCCAGCATGTAATATTTCTGTGCAGAATTAATGTCACTAATTGTGTGAGCTGTTTCATTCTGGAATAGGATCCTTAAAGAATCAATTGTCATGAGAACATTGGTCATGATTTATCCTTAATGGGGTTAAAGGAAAGATAACAGATCACACACATTTCAGAAACCTCATATACTTTATTGAGTTAAAAACGTGGCAATTCATCCCCACTTTAAGGTCACGTGACATTAATTTTTTATTTTTTTTCAATTTGACAATTTTTATTCTTTTGGGGTACAGAAAAGAAAAAGGGGATGGGGGAAAAATCAGATAAGCCAGTTATACAACATATCAGTACATCACAGTTTTATAGCATAGTTTTACCGTCACATGTGCAGTTGTCTTACTGTATCGTCAGGTGATTAACTTTGGTGTGATGTTGTTGTATCGGAGTGGGGACTGAGCACAGGTGCCAAGAGTGAGGGGCACAAGGCGGGGTGGTTGGTGAAGGGATTTGGTCCGCTTGCAAATGTGCTCTCCCACCTCAACATCCCACTATCACCGTTAGTATATTGTTGGCCCTCTATTCCTTTATCTCGGAGGCCTTACATTACCATGTTTTATTGGGGAGTTATTGTCCCCTCTATTCCTCCGTGTGGTTTACTGTCGCCTGCGCCTCCGAGGCTTGCCATTCCTCGGTTTGCTTCCATGTAGGTAGGTCAAAACCCTTCCTTTTGTGGCTATTTGCCATATGGGATAAGGGGGGGGGGGAAGTAACTGGGTTTAACAATGTAACTAGTATGTCTTCACTGAATTGTCTCGTTCTGCTCAGTCATCTTTGTTCTGTCTCTTTTGGCTACTTTAGGGAGTTGTCTAGGGACCCATCCCTCTACAAAGTTCTTTTGCTGTGGTGATCCCCTTGCCCACTTTCATTTGGTGCCACACTATTGTCTCATATTCCAGTGTTGTGGAGACCAATGGAGGCGATCGTTGGGGTTTTCCATTGACGTGCTAATAATGTGGAGGCCGAGGAGAGGATGAGGAATGTTAGTTTAGATATACAACGTGGCATGATAATAGGCAAGAGTTTGAGTAAAAAGGTTTCAACATTGCATTCTAAGATGCACTCTGTGGCACCCCGTATCAGCTCTTCTATTTGTCTCCAGTACGGCTGGACTAAGGCACAGGTCCACCAGATGCCCCCTCCTGGATTAGGCACCTCCAGCATCTGTTACTCGTGTTAGGGTACATTTTCTTGAGTCGTGTGGGTGTCATGTACCATCTATAGAGTAATTTTCGAGATGACTCCAGATGGGAGGCACACGAAGTGAGACCCTTGTGGGTTGCGTAAATGTGGTTCCATTCATCCTGTGTGAGGTCCCTGCCTATGTCTTTATGCCATTCAGTTTGGAACCGCCAATTAGGTTCAGTGTTGTGTGCGGTAATCAGTTTATAGCATACTGACAGTGTTTTTTGAGTTGTGATTTGGTGTAGGCACATCCTCTCGTAGGTAGTGAGAGTGATGTCAAATGTGGGTGTGGGATCATTTTCTTTGGTGTTGACTATTAGTGCTTTGAGTTGCCAGTAGGAGAACGTTAGTCGCTGTAGTAGATTGTGTGTGGACTGTATGGTCGGGAGCGAGTGTAGGCCTTGTGGGTTGCACAGTTGGTGTAGGTGTGTGAGGTTGCAAGCCCTCCATGCTCTTTGTGGGAATGTATCATTACAGAGATCGATTGTGTGTAGTGGCGTTGCCAGGGACCACGGTCTGGCGGAGCAAAACGCGTCTCTGTGATTATCCCATGTGTTTTACAGAAGTTTAGTGGTGGGCAGGGTGCCCAGGGGTGTACGACGCAAACGTCTGGGTATCCACATAGCCGCCGTGAGATCTGGTGTCCCACCGCAACTGGTCTCAATCTCCATCCATTGGGGGGTGCATGAGTTGGAGTGCATAGCCAGAATGTTAGCTGTTTGTGTTGCCAAATAATACGCCTTAAGGTTTGGGAATCTGAGTCCCCCTTTGTCTGTCGGTCTCATGAGTAATGTTCTAGGGACCCTGGGATGTTTCCGTCCCCAACTAAATTTAATCAGACTAGATTGTAGCCTTTGTAGGTACGTCTGTGGCAGGGGTATCTGCAGGGAGCGGAGCATATAGAGGATTTTTCGGTAGGATTGTCATTTTGATAGCCACTATTCGGCCGGTCATTTTTATGAGTGGTAACAAACCAGTGCTTGCATACTGAGTTACATTTTCCTGGGATCAGTACCCAAACACCCTTTCCCTGATGTCACAGAATGAAAATATGTACATTCAAAACCATTGTTTACTAACCTCGGCCCAATTAACATATTATTTTCAGTGGGTCTCCACCGATTGGTGCAGATGCATCAGATTTGTCAAGCCTCAGGCAGCTGTCCATAATTATTTGTTTCAGTGGCAGCACAACTATCCCCAGTGCAATGGAGACCCTGTGACACTGGGAACAGTCTAAGGAAGAGTGTTTGCAGAATATATTTTAATATAAAGTAAGAATTGTTCACTGCGAGAGTTGCCAACTAAATGCCCTGTAAATAATTTAAGCCCATTTTTAAAATAAAGAAATAGTGTTTGAGAGATATTGATAAAGGCCTCCGAGGCCCCCTAGTGTCCCTGTCATAACAGTGCTGGCTGTAACCCACATATTTACACTCGATGAATATGTCTTATATTGGTCTGTCCGTGTGTCTTAATTAATTATTTCTGTATCTCAACATGAATCTCCAGTATTAACATCAACGTGCACAATTCCACATGGAGATGCATTTTCTAAAAGACTATTAATTTATAAGTAGCTCAAATTGGTTGTGTTTTAACTGAAAATATGATTATTCTGCCTGCTATGGACCAGGTCTGCAGGACAATGGGTTAATGGATGAGCAGTCAGAGAGTGGGTGATTATCTCTCCTTTTGAGGGCACCTTGCCAAACAATTCATAGTCCTGTAATACAAAGTAAATGGTGACTATCTGTTCTAACAAGAACTAATAGTAACAAGTGGTGAGCGCTAAAAAAAAGTATTAAAGCTTACCCTGCAAGGTTTAAGCTATACAGTCAAGATGAAAACAACAAACATTCCAATCGCTTAAGCTTGGAATCGTGATGGTAAAATAAGAGGTTTATTCTTGAATAGGTAAAATATCCTCATATATAGAGAGACAAAAAGGGGAAGGGGGGTACAGCCAATCCTGGTGCATTAACTCTTAAAATGCATGAGTAAATAAAAACACACAGTGGCCTCTCACCTTCTTGGGTGCCCTAGACCTGGCACCTAGTATAGCAGCATATGTAACATTAAAGGATATACAACCCTTCTTTAGCAGCAGCAGTGTAGAATACTCCTATTTAAATAAATAGGTATAAGCATAAACTGAAAAACGTTTCTGCTTAATGTGAAGTCCGACACGCGTTTTGCCGGTCCGGCTTTATCAATCGGTATACTGAGTGCTGCGGCGAAACGAGTGTCGGACTTCACATTAAGCAGATACGTTTTTCAGTTTATGCTTATACCTATTTATTTAAATTTGTTTAATAAATTGCATTCTATCTGGAAACGTTCTCAGGAGTATTCTACACTGCTGCTGCTAAAGAAGGGCTGTATCTCCTTAATGATACAAATGCTGCTATACTAGGTGCCAGATCTAGGGCACCTAAGTATGTGAAGGCCACTGTGTGTTTTTATTTACTCATGCATTGTAAGAGTTAATGCACCAGGATTGGCTGTACCCCCTTTTCCTCTTTTTTTTGTCTCTATATATATATTTTACCATCACAATTCCAAGCCTAAGCGATTGGAATGTTTGTAGTTTTCATCTTGACTGTATAGCTTAAACCTTGCAGGGTAAGCTTTAATATTTATTTTAGTGTTTACCACTTGTTACTATTAGTTCTTGTTAGATCAGATAGTCACCATTTACTTTGTATTAAAAATAGAGTGGAGAGGAGAGTACCCATATTGTGGTTGAGCTGCTTACAATAAAATATTCATTTTGTTGCACTTTATTGTATATCACTATTATCCACTTTGTTGCACTTTATGGTATTTATAAGCGCCTTGAACACAGAGCACTTTTTGTATTTTTGGGGAATTTCATAGTCCTTTGCTTGAGGGATGTAGAGAGCAAACATTTCAGTCTCCGTGGCAATAAAATCGCCCCCAGAGGCTATCACTGCCGAGGTTTCCTGCCAACCTGCTCCCTACGGCACTGAGCACGCACCTCACTGATCCCTGCAGCAACCGAGGCTATTTTTGTACTATTTCTCCTCCTCCACCACTCAAAGCTCTGTCACTGCTCCTTTAGACTGTCCTGCAGCCTTGATTTCCTACACCTTCCAGTGTCTGACTCCTATTATAGCTTCACAATGCACTCACACTTGTCGGCCATTTTTGCTTTCCTGTACAAAGCTTTTTCACACAATTCTACCCTGGACCATTCCTATTTAGGGCCTTGTTTACACAAATGTACGCACACATACACACGTTTGTGTGTGTGTGTGTAAACAAGGCCCTATGTAGTCCTTGTTAACACACACATATTCCATGTTCATGTGGCTTTTTATATATGTCTATGTACGCATGTGTGTGCATGTTTATATACATGCATTAATGTGCGCAGATGTGTACGCATGCTTATATTTTTTCAATTTGTTGTTTATTGTTTATCTTTTCCTGTTTGTTTCTCATGGTTTAATTCTTTATCTGAATATTTACGACTCTCTGGACAGCAGTGTTTCGTTTTTTTTTTTTACGGCTTATACTTGTGCTCAGCAGGGGTTAAATCAGACTGATAAATAGTAATAACAAAGAATAAACAGCATAACAAATACACAGATATATAAATAAATAAAACACAGACTCAGAAATGTGCAGAAAAGGCCGTGGTCTTTTATTTAGTTTACAAATAATACAAACAACACTTATTAACTTTATAACCAAACATCTCCGGTTTTTAAACCCCCAGAGAATTAAAACATAACTCACCAGAGTTCCGCCCTATTAGCCAGAACGTAAACCAAATTATCATAAACTCAGCTAGTCCACCCCCCCCCCCCCCCTTTAAATTAGGCAGGTGACCTCAACCCCAATAAAAGACCACGACAATTGATATAGGGAGGGAGGGCGGGGAAAAACAGCTCCAGAGTAGGGTAATTTCTTCTTTCTTCTGGTGCCAAAACATACCTCAGGGCGTCTTAAATACCACTTTTTTCCCGGCTTAGAGTACCCTCGCGGACAAGCACTCCAATCAGAACACTGTCCGCGCGGACCCCTGATTTGAAAAGCTCACAAGGGCATTGCAACGGCCGTTGCTAAATGCCCTCGCGGCCACTGCTATTCGCGCCGTGACCTGACCCCTGATTAACCCCGCGACGCACATGTGTACCTAGTCGATGGACTAGGTACATTCTGATGTACTGTTATTGTTTTGCATCTGCACACACATATACACTGATCTATATTATATGTGTGTCTATTTTATGCAAGTAAGAGTTTATTAAGCACTATTTAGAATGGGTTCCTGACCTAAGCTATTTTGACTCATAGTTCTCAGAAAATGCCTTACCTATAGTGACTTGGGCTTGATTTGTTTATTTCAAATGAGCAAGTTTCCCAGCGAGAGCAGAGTCAGAGCAATACGACTGTAAATCAACTCAAATGTGTCTACAGTTTCAGAATAGTGAAATACAAAGACCATCTTATCCTTCTGAAAATCAATATACTCTACTGTATAGAGATAATTATATGAGTGAGCGTCGGTGTGTGTGTTCGTGTTTGTATAGGGGGGAGTTTTTTGTTTGCAGTTTTAAAGAAGAGGGGCACACTGCATTGAGAGAACACTGATCCTCTGTTACTACATTAAGTCTATGTACTAAAAATTTGGTTAATCCTAGTACATAAATATTGCAACAACGTAACCTATATTTTAGGGACCGTCCTGTATATTAAGCTGTTCTCCCAAGTGAAAAAGTGACTGCACGGACGGAACAGTCTGTGGCAGGTGCGACATAGTCACTTCGTAATATATAAGGACATCCTGATGTTACATTCAATATTTGAAGGGACACTGAAGACACCATAACTGCTTCATCCTATTGAAGTGGTTATAGTGTCTGACATCCCCTGGGGTTGTCCATCAGCTCAGCTTTTAACTGTATTGAATGTTTTAATGCTAAACTAGAGTCCCCACCAACAAATGCTCTTGGGTTAATGATGAAAGCATTAGCCTGAAAAGCAAATGGCTGAAAGTGTCAGCTATCACATTCAGCCTATCACAGTGTCATTGCAGGTATGAAGTGTGTAATCTCTGCCTTAGCCATACCTCCAGTGGGGAATGCTATGGGAAGCCAGGGACCCTCATTCAGTATTACATTGCTCAAAAACAGTTAATGCAGAATGGAGGAACAGAGCCAAGGGACTCCATGCACTATAACTAATTCCATCAGATAAAATGGTTATAGTGCTTACAGTGTCCCTTTAACAACATCTCCCGATGAGCCACTAACAGTGCCAAAGTAATAGAAACATAGAAACATAAAATGTGACGGCAGATAAGAACCATTCGGCCAATCTAGTCTGCCCAATTTTCTAAATACTTTCATTAGTCCCTGGCCTTATCTTATAGTTAAGATAGCCATATGCATATCCCACGCATGCTTAAACTCCCTCACTGTGTTAACCTCTACCACTTCAGCTGGAAGGCTATTCCATGCATCTACTACCCTCTCAGTAAAGTAATACTTCCTGAAATTATTGTTAAACCTTTTCACTATTTTTTTGATTGGATTTGGAAAAAAGGGCAGTATAGCGTATGTTAAGCATTAAAGCTTCAGAGGATTTAGCGACACTTCATTGGGACTGTTGAAAAATTTTGTGAATTCAACACATCAAAGGAACTGAAAACAAATACCCCACAATATTTCTATACGGGTTATTTACCGAAGTGAGAATTCACAATAAATTTCAATCTAATATATACAATTCATTACTTATATAATTTTTAAAATCATTGAAAAAAAGTCTCAGTTTTTGTTTACCATAGGAGAGGGGTAACATTTAACACTTTACCTATTGTTAAGGGCAGGTTTTAAATAAATTATTGAGGATTGGATTACGGTTTAATTATATTGGGATTTTTTTTCTACCTAATTTTGTCATTTACCATGTTTATAAATGAAAATAAAACATGCAGTACAATAAAAAATATCATAAAACTTGGGACTGATCTACCATACTATAAGATCTGTAAAATCTAAAATTGTTTCTCATTTGCATGATAGCTAGAAATCCAGTATTTATTTCATTGTTTTCTGTAGTTGAAAGGTCTTGAGAGATGATGATTCACTAATAAAAAAAAAATATAAGTTCAGAACAGCACGGCAAAGCATGGGGTTAAACATGGTGTTCGATGATATGTTTTGTAGCAGATAATGTCTCCAAACACAATTTCAACACTGACAAAGCATTGGAATGATAGTAAAGAATGCCAATGAGGTTGGATAGGGGGAAAAAAAAACGATTGGTTGGTAACATGGCTTTTACTGAGTCTTCTCGCAGTCAGGGAAACATTGTAGAATATTCTGTTCAAAGATAAGCAACACAAAATTCCCTCATCGCTGTTCAGCTCCAATCTGTCTAATAGCTCGAGCCTGCCTGTATGTGGAGCTGGCCACGGTGTGTGGTGCTGAATTGTCAGGGCCTCCCTTATCTGCCTGCCCAGGCATCCTCAAAGAATATCGCTTACATAGGGGTATAATACAGAAAATTCTCGGCTAAACAATTAACCTTTTCACCTACTTTAGGATCCAGTAACATATTGCTACATTAAACGGTGTGAACTATTATTGTACAGGGCTCTGTAAATGGCAAATCACTCCGTTACAAGGCCACGCAGGCTATTAAATTCTTCATTGCTATATTTTTTTTATATCAAAGTGCTACCAGCAAAATCATTAGAAAACATTAAACGTAGGGCGTTTAACAGATTTTAAAACCCACTTTGATCACTAATGACCTTAGCAGTTCGATATCGACAATCTATTAACTAGTGTGATAGGAATAAACGAAAATGTCTGCAACAAGTTTCATGTTAAATGAATCTCATCACCCTGTTATGTAATAAGCGAATGTGTTCACCTATGGCGTATGTTACCCTTCCCAGACACCACCATCTAAACTGTATTAACATAGACAGGGTTATTCCTTAAATTTTTGGAATCTTCCAAATAAAGTTAACATTTTCTTTTTAAAATAACAGAAATGGAAAAATTCTCTAAATTTGGCTATAGTTTTAGTTGTTGTTGACTATTTTGAGCTAAAATTTGAAATCCATTTTGAATTCACTTTGAAGTCTTGAGAATTTACACATCTTATGCAGTCTTATAGATATTTGGGCAGTTGCTGACTTTTGACTCATGCTGCAGATTAGACATAGTATACTCTGTCTAATACCCTTCCTCCAACTTTACATTACTAGAAATTGTGCTTTCATTTTCTCTAAACCCTCTCTAAAAAATCATGCTATTGTGGCCATAACTTTCAGCACAGGGCTTGACAAATTTGTTTGGAATCTAAGAGCCAGCTAAAAAAGTTAGGAGCCAGGTTTTTTTTTGTTTTTTTAAGGGGCACTATAGTCACCAGAACCACTACAGCTTAATGTAGTGGTTCTGGTGCCTATAGCCTGTTCCTGTAGCTTTTTCAATGTAAACACTGCATTTTCAGAGAAGACAGTGTTTACATTACTGCCTACTAAGACCTCTAGTGGCTGTCACTCAGACGGCCACTAGAGAGTCCTGTGTCAGTGCTCTTCATGGACACGCTGAATAATACCCATACAGAACATGCGCTATATCCTCCCAATGCTTTCCTATGGGAAAGCATTGTCTTAGCTGAGATCAAAAAGCTTGATGAACTCGGCAATGGAGGAGGGACAAGCCACGGCAAAACCTGCACATCGTGGGAAAAAAAGGGTGAGTAAAAACACCAATCGTGATTGCAGGTACCTTAACAGACATACACACACTGACAGGGGAACACACACACACACACACACACTGACAGGGGCACACACACACACACACACTGACAGGGGCACACACACACATACTGACAGGGGCATAGGCACACACACACACTGACAGGGGCATACACACACACATACACTGACAGGGGCATATACACACACACTGACAGAGGCATAGGCACACACACACACACTGACAGAAGCATAGGCACGCACACTGACAGGGGCACACACACTGACAGGGACACACACACACTGACAGAGGCATAGGCACACACACATACTGACAGTAGGCATCCACACACACACATTGACATACACACATACACGTTCTCAAATACAAATTTACATTTTTTTTTATCCACCCAGCCTCCCTACCTTTTGGGAGTGCTGAGTGGATGTTCCCTGGGGTCTAGTGGGGCTGCTCTCGCTTCCTGTGTGAGAGCGAGCAGTAATCTACCATGCCGCTCCTCTCTGCTCCCTGTGATGCCGGGGCCAGAATGACGTAATATTCCAGCTCCCGGCATCATTAAACAGCACGAGGGAGCAGAGAGGAGCCGCTGGAAGATCACTGCTCCCTCGCACGCTGCCCCAGCCGACTGCCTTGATGCTCCACTCAGCCGGCCGCCTCCATGATGCTCAGGGCGGCCGGCTGCAATGCTCACTTAGGTGGCCGCCTCCATTAAGCTCATGGCATGCTCCCGCGGGTGGACAGCCAGCTCCATTATTTGCTTATTTAGATTTAGAAGTTGACAAATCCCGGGCGCCCTGGCAAAATGTTTAGTCGCCATGGCGACCTGGCGCCTGGGATTTGTCGAGCCCTGTTTCAGCATATAGGTAAATGACAAGAACATGACCTATGCTCATTCATACATATTACCAAATAAACTCCTCAGCTCTTTTGCATTCATTCTTATTGATGTAGATGTGTAGAGGGTGGTAAACTCTATGTAAACTCATAGGTTCCAGCTGATATGAAAGAATTTACCTTGATTCCAAGGTTCAAGCTTATAGGTGTCATCAGTGGTGTATCCTGGTTTTGTGCTGCCCTAGGAAGGCCTTGGGCCTTGGGCATTTGGGGGCGGCTTTTTTTGCCGCCCCCTGGAAAATGCCTTTTTTGCCTCGCGGCTAAAACGTCCCTGGTTGTCATATTAGGTATCCTATATTAAAATTAGCTAACTTGGACTCAGGAAATGCTTAATGCTTAAAACGACACTTAAGACCATATATGTCTAGTTCCGGAGGCAGCTAGCCCTCACCTGATCTGTCTCTCCTAAATCAGTCTGTTCATTCTCTTTCCCGGAACTTATCTGTTATATGTACATGACGTTCATCCCTATGTCTTATCTGTACTCCCTTCACCCTTTCACTCCCTTCCTACTACTGTTCGATGAGTATTTGCACGTAAGCACTTACTTTTTAATGGATAAAAACACAACTGACAAAATAATAGTAAGAGGCTTATTTTGATAACCGACACGCGTCTGGTGTCTAATTCACGCTTCTCCAAGTGTACTTGAAACAATTTGGGTTCCTCTGAATATAACAAAGATCAAATTGGATCTATAACACTGAACATCATTGATACTAATCATAAATCCATCCCCTTTACTTTCTTTTTTTAATTTTTTTTGAATTCTTTATTTTTGATGTGCATGTATAAACAATCGCATGACTGTAATGCCACAACAGCATTCTTAAGTAATAAAATCATTCAAGAGTTCGGACAGTTGTTAAGCATTAATAAGTGCGCACATGGTTTTTTTTTTTTATACAGTAAATAATAAAACAGGTTGGGTACATGCTGGCTATCCAAGATGAAATGCACGAACGTGTAGGAACAGTAGCTGAAGAAGATATAGTGAATCTTAGTCGTTGCATGCAGTTAGACAACACATTTTTGTTTTAAAAGATTCAAGCTAGAGTCTACTCTGGTAGAAACGGTGCAGAGCATAGTGTGTTTTGTTAGACAGTTTGAGTAGCACACAGGATTTAGAGGAGGAAAAGGGAACAGGGAAGAGGAGTAGGCTCCCTAGACTGACCATCTATGTAACACTAAGTTTGTTCATGCAGGGTACTGCTTTAAACACAATCTGCTGAGTGCGTTTAGATGTGGGCACATCATTAGCTAATCACATTGTAGAGATCTTTTAGACGGCATCAAAATAATGTGTCACAGGGTGCATGTGCCTGTCATGGCAGATAAGGGTTAAATCAAAAATAGGTGGCAACATAATATTAGACATACAGTCCTCTAGGTAAGCCAAGGTTACCGACAAAGTCCACCGGTGCCCTGCAAGATGGGTCAGCTGGTCTGGCAACCTGATGTCGCTGGGGTATCCCTGCAAGCAGATCCGCAGTGTGGTACTTTCATGCCCTCCGCCGGCGATCAGAAGTCCCTCAGTGCTGTGTGTTCAGGGTACCATGTTGCTGGTTCCTCGTGGCCATCAGTTGGGGTCCTGTACAAGCTGATTTTAAGGCCCAAGGAGGCATTCGCTGCAGCTGAGCCTCAGCCGTGGGTAGGTGGTCGGGGACTTCCCATCCGGGTCATCTCTTGTGTTCATGCTTGTGATTCGCAGGTAGGGGCTATTCTCAGCGAGCTGTTGTTTCTGCCTGCGGGCAGGTATAGCTGTGTTGCGCGGTATTGGTCGCGTTGCCGCCATTTTGGTGTCGACGTGCGTGGTGCACTGTGGGCTGGGTGGTGGCCGGTGGACGGCGGTATTTTCCTCCATTGCGGGCCGGGATGACCCCCCTGGTCCAGAGGGGGGGCAG
Source organism: Pelobates fuscus (assembly GCF_036172605.1). NCBI lineage: Eukaryota > Metazoa > Chordata > Amphibia > Anura > Pelobatidae > Pelobates > Pelobates fuscus. The sequence continues at coordinate 275,945,789 of NC_086322.1, forward strand.
GGCCAGTACCGGATGGGTCTGGCCTTGGTTGAGCGCCGATGGGCAGGATAGTGGGGCAGCGGGCGTCTGCCCCACTCACCACCGGAGTAGGCCTCGTTTGCGCCAGTGAGGATTCTTCCTCCAGGGGACTGAAACCGGGCCGGCCAGGCTCACCCTGGGTCCGGTGCTCTCCACCCGATAAGGTCCACCGCCACTGGCCGGCTCTTCATGCCAAAAGTCTGGTTTTCATGTTTATTTTGTTGTGAATGCCAGGAGCTGGTCTAACATGCGGCCATCTTGCTTGGCGGCCTGGCCCCGCCCCCCATCCCCTTTACTTTCTAATTCTGTTAGGGCTGGTGTATTTGATGCTCACAACATAGGTTATCTTCTTGTCCATCTATTACAAACATGTAGACGTGATGGAGATAATGTCTAAATAAATCTTTTAGATCAGCACGTTCAGTTATCTCAATAAATGCGGACATTGCCTGATACATCTCTTTATAAATGCTTAGTAATTCATGTTTATTCTTATTATCCACTGCTCATCTAATAAACCACACACTCACTTTCTCCCTCTTATTCACATTGGCTGGTAGAAGCGAGTGATGAATCTGCATTGCAGGGTTAGTGAGGGTTGTGTTTTACATTGTAGAATACTGGCAAAAATATTCACATTCACCCAGAGAAAAATCACTTAAGCTTTAGAGGCCGAGTGAATGTTTGTGGGTATATGACAAAATGTTGCACACAAATATGATACAAAAAAGCAAAGTCAGACAGACAAAGGGGGTCTGCATCGGTGTTTAGCATTGACCAAGTAATGGTAGATCATGAAATATTTAAATAAGAAAAGTAGTGAATGAAACAGATTATTTACACATGAATGAAATTAATATAAATACTAAAAGGTTCAGGAACAAAGAGCACTGGTCGCCATTTGCCAAACTGGTAGAGCTGGAATGAAAACCTAAAACGCAAAGCAGAGAGATGGACTTGTTGCTTTGCGACCATATTCCTTCCAGCCCATCAAATATTGAATGAATCCTAGGAGGCAACAGTGTCTACTCATCTTAAAACTTGATTAGTGAGAAGGTAGGTGGTAGAGAAGCTAAATTCTAAACATGTTCATTTCAGTATCAATAAACATGATCTGTTCTTGATAGTTTGAACACAAAACCAGTCCAAGTGATTCAGCAGGATCATTGTAATGTACCCTTGCAATATGTAACTCTAGCTCAAACGGAGAATTCCTGCCAGAGTCACGCAAGAGGTTTAGAGCAGGTAAGGTGAGAATCTTTAGTTGTATTTTAGCTGATCAAATATATCCTCCTAAAGCATAACAGAGGCACCTGCTTACAGTGTCCATGTTCCATATGTTTTTTTTTTCCATTTTCTGTGTCCATATTCCAGGTGTTTTAGAGGAACAAGCCATGTCCAGTCCATTTTAAGATTGTAATACTCTTTCACTTTCCAGAAAAAAAACAACCAAACCTTCTCTCTGGTGTGTCCCGATCTCCACCTATACCATGCCACAAAAACAATTATTGTTTTCCCTTTATAATGACAATATAATAATGGTACCCTTTAGGCTGATTGAGGCTGCTAGCAATCTTTCTGCCTTAGTAAAAGTAATTTAAGAGGAATTGTCAGAATAGTATGCCGCAACACTGTTTTTATAGGGTCCTACTTCTAAAATCACCATCCATCCCTTCATCAAGGCCTTTTCATTTTGAATACTGCAGCTGTAAGGTACGGACTGAGATGGAGAAGATATTCAACCAGATGTCTTTTATTTAGTTACTAGATTATTACTTTACTATAATGATACTACCATTGTTACATATACTTTACTACTGTAATATGTTGTACTTGATTTTACCTCTTGTTACCAATAATCTGGCTGATAGAATTTTGGTTGGCAAATACTTATTTATAACAAATGGCTAGCCTGCTCCATTCTTCCTCCTCCCCCATCCCTTGCCACTCCAAGCTGTAAATTACTTTTAATTAACTTTGTTTCTATCCATCGCTGCATCAAGGCCTTTTCATTTTACTGGGCTCTACCCGCACACCCTGGTTCCTTCTAACTATATAGCATGCTCTTCCAGCTGTTTGGAACCACAGCCAATCACCTCCTCATTCCCTTCACATGCTATCAGCCGCTGCAGCTATTCTATTAACTCTTTCTGCTATCACATACAAATCCCTCTGCTACCTCTTGTCTCATCTCCCCAGTTTAGCCTTTAGATTGTAAACTCACGGGCAGTGCCCTCTACCTGTTGTATCGGTTTGTTCTTATTGTGTTGTCTTTCCCAATTGTACAGCGCTGCGGAATTTGTTGGCGCTTTATAAATGCCAGTAATAAATAAATAATATACAAAATAAAAAAGTTCAGTGTGGAAGACATCCATTTTTGTTCATTTCCATTGATTTCTTTGCACCAAATCCCGTTACTCTTCTATTTCCAATAAGTAACGCAACGCCATGTTAAGTGGATGAGGGCAACAGCCACAGCTTTATTTAAACCAGCACAACCAAATACTCTCAGCTGCTGGTTTTACCCAGCAGACAGGTACACTTTAAACTTTTTCCAGACCCTCTTCATCCTGTCCTTCGTCATCAACCAAATTTAGGCTGCGACTCCTCAAACAAGTCCGGGCATTATTTGTTTAACAAACTTGCTGGCATTACTGTGCAGGTTAATGCTGCAATTTGTTCACTCTGGCCATTCCCGCTGTACACATGGGCAGAAAAAGCTACATCAATGCCAGTGTGGCCAGAAGGGTCAAGGGCACAGCGCCCTATCTTCTCGCTCCAAGGAGCAGAGGGTAGAGCCCCCAGATCTTCTACAGCCTGGTGTAGTAAGACTGGCTTCAATGCCAGTAGTTCCATTGCTGTACGCACACCACAGATGTTGACACTAGCAATCCCATAGTTGCAACATACACAAACACATCACTGCATTAACACTTTTACTACACTAATTACATGTAATTACACTGCGTGGATTACATCAGTGCATACAGCTACATTCACTCTAACGGAACACTCGGACTACAACAAATTGTAGTGAAGAAGAAACAAAATTGCAAAAATTAGGCTAAAATAGTCAAATGGAAAAATAACTGATATAAATGATTTTGACATGAGTTTTTAATGAATCATTTATTGTTTTTGGATGATGTGTTCTTTAAAATATAGTGTGTATACCTTCGTAAACAAAACGGTGCGATCTGATCTTGGTAGGGGAAGAGTTTGTGGGTAGCTTAAATTTTTTTTCCCTCCTAGATTTGTTTCATGTTCCTACGCCGACACGTGTCAGCACCAAGACATTCTGTGTCACGGTAGTAGAAAGAGCCTGAGGCACACTGCGTGTATACTACAGATTCATTGGACCCCAAATAATATTTAATAAATAACCTTTACTATATCATAATGATTAATGATATTATTTAGTAACTCCTTTGAAATTGGTGAGAATTAAGAATAGGCAGCACATGGAGTCTGTCCAGATTATTTATTATTTTCCTAACACTAAGATCATGAGGTAAAACAAGTGAATAGAAGCAGTTTCCAATCCACTTACATAATAACCTTTCTGCCTGTGCTTGAATGGAGATATTTGTGTCCTTTTGTGCTTGTAATTAATATTAACACTGAGCTAAGCAGTTTCTAAACAGTGGAGAAATATTTGATATTATGTCATCAAAATTTAATTCCACAGGGGGACCTTGCTGTAGAGAAATGATATGGTTATCATTTAAAAAAAACAACGTATATTTTATGGTGCTTTTCACGGTACATGTATTGTTTGATTTTTTAATTTACTTCACATTTTAAAGCACTATGGCTTGCGTTTTAAAGTAACACTCCAAGCACCATAGCCAGTAACATGCTCTTTAGTGATTATGGTGCCAGAATTGCTCTGGACATCTTTTCTGTTTACGCTTAATTCCTGTGGTTCACTGGGCACTGCTCCATGCCTCCACTACCTCAGTCAGAGAGCTAAAAGCTCTCTGTTTGAGTTACACCTTGTGGGACTTAGCTCAATGGCTGAGAGGTATCACCTGATCTTATCTCAGGAGAGCTAATGGAAGCTACGACATGGATGCCAGATAAGGAGGTAAACCCTTCTAAAAAGGTTGACTCGCCCACTACAACCACTACAGCACATTGTAATAGTTATGGTGCTTGGAGTGTTTCTTTAAACACCAAACAGTGATTAGAAAAGATTATGCATTACGCAAGGCCTCCGCTGCAAACAACATGTTTACAAGTCATTGAATTAATTTTATACTTCCTCGGGAGGGATTTGAAGTGTTGCAATGGCACAAAGCAGAGCATATGCACAGGCTGCCACAGCAGCTTGCATTACCCTAAGGCAGTGCTTCTCAAACCTTTCTCATCCAAGGCACACCAAAGCTCTTCCCAGAATTCCACGGGAACACCACAAGCAAAAATGTATATTAAAAAAAGTAGGAGTAATAAAGTGCATACACAGACATTATATTTATTTATTTTTTAATTTACCTAATATAAGAACTATATGCATACATAATATAAGAACTATATGCATACATTTTACTAATACTGTATAAGCAAAATTTACTTGTTATAAAAAAATAACTAATGTGGTGATGTAAGGCAAGGTATTTGTGCTAACACAATTATACACACTTACAGACAAACACATACACACTCACAGACACACACATACACACTCACAGACACACACATACACACTCACTCACTCAAACTTGCTGTTGTACCTCTCATGGCAGGGGAGGTGGGGGATATCAATGACCAGTTTGCTGCAGTAACTCTGAGCGCTGTGTTGTCACGTGACACCCGCCGCTCTGCTGCTGAGGGGGAGATGATAGAACTCCCCTCCCGACTCAGTTTGCGATCATTTCCTTTATGGAGCAACAGGAGACATAAAATAAAAATGTAAAAAAGAAAAACAGGTGGGAAGTGGTGAAGGCGGCACATCCAGCATTGCTCAAAGCAACCATGTGGAGGCACGCTGGTGTGCAATGGGACACCAGTTGTGGAGCACTGCCTTAAGGAATACAGATGCCCAGGTTTAGCCAGGCAGCTGTATGAATGTAGATTCAGAAAATACCAGCAGAATGTTAAACTAATGTATGCATTATGTATATCGTTTCTATCCACATTCAGGAGATTCCTTATAAATACCCATGAGAAAGATATTCTATGACTTGTATTTTAATTGCCGGCCTCCCATCGATATCTACACCACTACACATTTTTTCCAAACTTGGTAGAAATGTCTTTAAAAGATTGGATACCATATCAACCTAGAATTTGATGACAGTAAAACTACTGAAATGTATATGATTTCATTATTATTGTGTTAGATTTCTCATAAAACAAAATCTATAGGTTATATTGTTATTTTGTCATATTTTGCTGTCACAAGTATATATTTTTTAATGAAAACCATTTGGTGGTGTAAGAGGTAAACAGAAGAAAGCAATAAACGAGAAAGATTCAGGTCAATAGATCAGTGGACAGGCAAACAGATCCTCAACGAAGAAAATCCCTTTTTAATCATGTTGTATACGCGTTTGTTAGTTCATTTTTGTCTCTAGTACTACCGGTATTTTGTTTTACCTGTGCCTGCAAAACCCTGATTTTTTTCTTACTAATAGAAATCACAAGAAAAAGAGAGAGAGATGATATGAGAGGCAATCCCATGAAATATAATTCTACTCGCTATTATTTAGCATATGAAAAGGCTTTGCAACTGATAAACTTGAGACAAGCAATTAGGATCTCAGATACTGCATGAAACACAGAACTAGAAGTATGTTTGCCTTTTTATTTTGCCCTTCTGTAGAATTGAAATGTTAGCAAATCACGATTTCAAAAAGACTACTTATGAACCGGCACATCGTCTCTGGGTTCTTCATGTGTTACATGAAGCCTACTCTTCAATAATGAGCATTATTTAAATATTTAATAAACATTACATTAAATAAATCACAAATCAGCAATGGTACTACCTGAGTAAAAGTATTTATCAATTGGATTCTTTAGAACAGAGGTAAGCCTGTACTGGCAATTGGGCAAATGCCGGGGTGGCTGAGATAGGGAGATCAAAGTATCTCCCTCCCTGCTCGTGAGGGTACTATGCACGTTTCGCTAACTCATGAAAGGAACACTATAGCATTAGGAAAGGAATACAAACATCTGTTTCTGATGTTATAGTGTTCTAACTATTTGGATGTCTCCACCACAATGTGCATTATAAAAATTAGTTTTTACTTACGTTTTAGCCCTTGCTGCGCAATCATCCCACAGGGAAGAATTGTGAGGCTAGTGCATGTGGCGGAAAATTGCAGTGCTGCACCAATCAGTATCTCAACACAGAGATGTTTTGAGTTAATGAATCTCTATGGGAAGTGTTCAGTGTCTCTATGTCCTGCAAAGATTGCAGGACCTTGTCCAGGAAGCTGCTCTAGTGGCTGTCAGAGTGACATCTACAAGAGGTGGAACGAGGTAGCAATGTAAACACTGCCTTTTCTCTCAGCCTGTTAGGACAGGCTATACGCCCCAGAACTACTAGATAATGCTGTAGTCCAAGGTTTGAATCCCAGTCAGACTGCCTTACGAGTAAGTGTACTTAGGCAAGACACCGAGTGATATGTATCCACCTACCTCTAATCCTCATAGATTGTAAGCCCATGTAAGCAGGGCCTTCTTTAAACCTAAATATCAATTTTTATAACTCTAAAGCACAGCGGAATATGTTGGCTCTTTATAAATGCTAATGACTATATTGTCTCATGAACACATACCACATTGTCCTGTGTATGTACTTAACTGTAATTTTATTTATTTAGATGTGAAATTTAAATTAGAAAATAAAAAGTTAACTGTTCATAGTACAGTTTAAAAAATGTGTCTCTAGGGGTAGGGAGGCACCCTAAGCTCATGTGTGTCCTTTTATATTGAAATATTAAATACCGGTACATATTATCATGGAGTTTGCTAACGTTTTAATTTAATATTTTGCGATTAACTGTTCAAATGATTTAACAACTGTGGGTAAACGTTTCAAATGATTTATCTACAAATTAAAAATGCAAGTGGTGTCTTGTGTAAATAATAATTTGAACATTTTATCTAACATTATTAAATCATCTGAAAAGCTTGTCCAACAATGTTAAATCAAGGCCTATGTCAGCTTCTGTTTTGGCCTTTTGTTAACAGTTTAAATACGTTTAGTTAATAGACAACTTTGTCCCCACTGAAAAAAAAAAACATGTGGGTATTTTATTTCTAATTATCCAACAGACACATTTAGCATAAACTAACACCCAATTCTCATTTTTAAACTACAAATACAGATGGCATATTTGTTAGATCTGACATCACATATTGGACAGGGGCTGTTCGCCCACATTTGCCTAATTATCTTAGTTAGCTATGCTTAGGAATAAATAAATAGGCTATTTTAAATATATATATATATATATATGCTAAAGTTCTAGTCCTATGTAATTTAGTTTCTTCTCATTCCTTTATAAACTGTTCATATGTCTATCATCACCTTCCTTAGTCAGGACAAACCTTTTTAGGAACAGAACATTATCTTCCAGCTGGATTGTTGTTCTGGCACCTATTTGGGGAACAGTAAGTGATTGCTATAACATTTACACAGTTAAGTTATAGCAACAGGTAATCCTAACTTTTATTAAAAAGATTTGGTTGTGCATCCTCACCAACTGGTGAGATGGTCATGCAATCTCCATCAGTGACCACTTGTTTGATTTCCATGAGAGAAGAGTATTTTTGTGTAGTTTCTGAACAAAAGTTAAAAAAGATAAAACAATAAAGACAATATTTTAAAACATGCTTTGTTCATATTTACAATGTGTGCCAATATTAGTGGAGGTTACTGTATGTGCTACTGAGACAACTAGGCAGGAGCCTACACTTTGTTGGAGAAGGACTTCGTAGATTTTGATATTGTAAGGTCACTCTCTATTTCTGACACTCATGCGTCAAATTCATCCCATTTTCACCTTTTCAGAAGCTCAAGTAATTTTTCAGAAGCACTTACACAAATTACACACCAGCATTATTGTCACATTGTGCTCAGCTATCAGGCAATTGAATCAGTCTATAGAGCGCCTGAGTCAATTTCTCGCCAAGGTCATCTTGGCCTTGATTATTTAGAATTCCCTGTGACCTTCACTCTTTTTTTTTTATCAGTTATGAGCTATTTGATACACTTCACAAGACTGCCACAAATGTAAATGTAAAATGTAAAGGCCTGGTTCTACTTGTCGTTTTGACGAGTGCCCTTCATTTTGTGGTCTAAAGCCTTATAAAGCCTTTAAGCACATTATTCACACGTTATTTCATGGTTATTGTCTTGTTGATCTTCACCCGGCTACATCCCTGCCTTTGAGTTTGTTTAGTCCAGTGTTACTGTGTACCAAACCTGCTTCATCTTGGCCACTCTAAGGTCCAGTAATATGCCTAAATAGCTCATCTAACTGTGCCTTTGTTGGGCTGCTGACTTGTATCTTGATGAGAATCCTATCATATCTTGTCAGATATTTATTGAAGGGACACTGTAGGCACTGTAACTGCTTCACCTGTAAAGAGAGGTTATAGTGTCTGGTGTCCCTTGGAGCTATCCTTCCATTCAGCGTTAAGCTGTTTTTGTTTTTTTCAATTTGACAATTTTTATTGAGTGTTTCAACTGTCATACATTGTACAAGACAGTAGTTACTCAACATTGGCAACAAAGACAACCATCATCATAGGATTGTTCATCATTCAAGTGCAGACATATATGTGTATGTGTGCCGCCCAGGAGTCATAATAGAGTGTGGGGTACTGGTGCTTGGGAATCTTGTGTAATTGTCCGACTGTACCAAGGTTGTGGTTGGGTATTACTCTTATGTCTGGGCCTAGAGGCCATTGGATTGGTCCTTAATCAGTCCTTTGCCCTAGAATAGCACCTGTTTCTTTGGGAAATCTCCTTCAAAGTGTTTTTGACTGTTTTTTATATAGTTTATGCAGGTCATAAACTGTGGCTTCTGTGAAGGTCTGGATGTAGTAAAAATGTTTTTCCCTTTTCCTTTTCAGTTTTAGTTTACATTCTGGTTTGACAAATTAACAAAATAAACCTCAGTTCAGCAGGTTGATGACATTTATTAGTTCTTTTTTGGCTTGGTCGTACATTGATGTAGCTCCGACCAGGGGAGGGCTGGCAAACTTTGGCATGGTGGGTATGTACAAATGAGTTTTACACATGGAATTCACAGATCATTGTCAATGGTTATAATCATGGAAAGCATGCAGTATATATAGACTTGATAGATGGAGGCTGCTGGAGTTCCAAGGTGTGCCACCATATCCCCGCACACTACATTAGTATGAACACTATGAAAAAACATAGATCTATCCATTCACAAGAAATGCAGACTCTGTTTCCTGACAGCTCCATTAAAACCATTAGTGTGAGCTAAGGGCACTGACCAATGCTTTACTTATAAACAACTAAGAACTAACTAGTAAGTTAACACTAACTTCAAAAAGCTAACAGTAGACTTGTGCATGTCGAGAAATTTCAGTTCTGCTGAATACTATTTCGGGTTCGGCTCAGCCAAATGCCGATTTGGAAATGGTATCTGAAAAACCTACAAAAAAAGGCGTGACAATGGGCTAATCAATGTACTACTAAATAATATATATAACATTTTAGATTTTGTATATATTTTGCAGTACACTGATAGTAGTATTTTTCCACCATTTGGTTTGAAGATCAACTGAGAAAAAGTAGCCAATAGCGGAACAGGAGGAGAATTACATTTTATATATTGTTTTTAAATATAATATATAAATATAGTTTTGTTTTTTTATACCTCGCCTTCTGTTTTTCCCTTTTTTTTTTTTATTTGTATTCTATTTGCTTTTGCATATAAATCTTACAACGTGACCAATATATGGGTAGTATAAAGTATAGACATCAAGTAATGCTGTGTATGGGTACGTGTCTCAAACAATACAGACAACTTATAAGCATTAAGGATAAAGGAAAATAGCGTTAACTGTAGTAGAGTGTCTCTTGTCTTTGTCTGCGGTCTCATGTCTCTGATGGGAGGTCTGAGTTGCCGTCGACATGGGTTGCATCTTCACTGGATCAGCTCAGGTGGTGAGTCTCGAGCTCCGCGTTTTTTGCAGTGGAAGGGTTTTTATTTCAGAATTCTCTAGTCGCCACCGTTGTGCGGTGTGTCTCTGAGTCGTTGAGGTCGTTTTGTCGTGCCCCTTGGTGTCAGATTGCTTCTTGGGTGTAGACACAGATGGTGTGCGCTCCTGTCCCTCGGTTAGTATGTTTAGACTTCGGAGGAAAGATTCTGGGTCCACAGAGAAGGTAAGGGTGACGGTTCCGGCTCCCAACATTGCCAAGAGTGAACCGTCGGCTCCCCATCTGTATTTCACGGAGTTGTCTCTCAGTCTCCTTGCTATGGGTGCTAGTTTCCTCTTCTCTGCCAGCACTGCAAAAGGGAGATCGCTGTATATCGCCAGTACATTGCTCTCATAGTGTATGGTTTGCAGTGCCCTGGATCTGGCCATGATCGCGGCTCGCGCCGCTATGTCTCTCGTGAGTGCAATAGTATCTCTTGGGGCATTGCTAGGTGCTGCAGCAGATGTTTTCACCCTGAATACTGACTTTATAGTAGGAGAGGCTGCACAACTTTCAATTCCCAAAGCTGCAATCATGTTTCTTGTGAATTCCAACAGCTGCTCCCCTTCTACAGACTCTGGGACACCCCTGATTTGGATGTTCCTTTGTCTGTGCCTTGTTTCGAGTAGGGTCACTGCCCGTTGCAGCTGGCGGACTTGTTCTGTGAGACCCGCTATTAGGCTACTGTTTCCTTGTATGTGGCTATCTCTAGCGGCTTCTCTCGCCTCCACCTCTCTCACCTTTTGGTGTATAACCCCCATTTCATTTTGGGCCTCTGATAGGTCCGCCTTCCAGACCTTCCTTAGGTCCGTTAGTAGTCTCTTGATATCCCCTTTAGTGGATGGGGATGAGTCTTCTTCCGACTCCGAGGTGTGGGGGGTCTCCCCATGTGCGGAGGAGGGAATCGATTCCTCTCCCTCCTGAGAGTCTTCAGAGACTTCTGGGTCTGTGTGAGTCTCGGGCGCCATCTTGGATTGTGGCCGCGGTGCAGGCCTGCTGAAGCAGAGCCTGATATCTGGCGTGCGAGGGAGCTCAGGGCGCTGTCTTTGTTTGTTTTTGCGCCCTATTTCGTTATCTGGAGGTTGGTGGTCCTTGTGCTGTGTTTTGGCTCTATTTTTAGCGGCTTTTCTCTCTTTTTTGTGGGTCTCTGCCGGAGCCCCACAGATAGACGTCTGGTTCAGTGCTCTGCCGGCCACGTCCCCTCTGTTTTTCCCTTTTTTGTCCACTTCTCACTTGATCTGCGAATAAAATCTAAATGTAATTTTTTCCTAGCCATCAATCATTTTATAGCCACCATTTGTGAGCTGCTTGTGAGCTGCTAAATAAATTTCAGGTTTGGAGTACGTGATTTTCCATAGAATAATTAATCAAAGCATATCAAGTCTAACAAACTGAAATATTTGTGTTTAAAAAACAAACAAACAAAAAAAACCAAGGTTGTGTCATATTACAGTATAGTTCCTAGAACTGTAGGCTCTGTGTTCCCAAAGTGGGGAGAGGATTTTCCTCTTATCCTTCTTTATCGTAAGGTCAGCGTTTCTGGAAACTGTTCAAATATAGACCTATTTTTTTTTTTTACCTGCTGTGGGTAGCAGAAATGATCCTTGTTTCCACAGTAACACAGTCCAAAACTGCATTGCCTGCTATTCTGACAACATAAAACATCCCTTTTATTTTCTGGCAAACATTCTGTTCACGTGAAGAGGTGTCTGTGGCTGTCTGCATACAGCCGTGGGGCGTATCTGCTCTGCGTCTCTGAGCATACAAGATAGAGTTCATGCCTATGCAGGTATTATGATCATTGCGTTAGCAAAATTATGTTTGCAAACATAGATACAGGAGGCCACCTCTTGCATGTGCCCCAGAGCTGTGAATTGGTGACACCTAGAAAATGTTTTATATTCCATCAAACCTGCCCTTCCAAACTCAGTGTTAGAGACACACTCACGTGAATGACTTATGGCCTTATGAGTCTCTTCCTTTCTCCTTGATTTGACACAGTGACAGGTATAAAAGATGTATACTCTACCAGACTTTTCTGCCAACAGAAGAAAGACAGAACATATGTTACAATGAATCTGTTCCTTCTAAAAGCATATGGGACACAAAATCGATCATGTATGTCTTTGCAAATGTTTGGTGACAATCTGACACAGGCTGAACGGACCAGCAGCCATCAGGACTATCCCTCCCAGTGTGAAGTGACATTGTGACATCGAAATAGAAAAAAAAACACATGCCTCTGTTCAGTTTAGCATTTTCTCATGTAACTGTAATTCGCAGACTCAAAAACTGTTCAACACTTGCTTACAAGAGCAGTTTTTACATCCCCCCCCCCCCCCCCACTGTATAATCTCTTCTGGTGTATTCGTACAATTAGCAAAATCCTTAGCAACATAATTAATCAAGCCAATGCTCATTACCATTGATTACTAACGAGCATCTTTTCCAATGCACAATGACTTGAGATATAGATGTATGGAACTTTGACCATCATATATGTTTAATAATTAAGAATTCTCTAACAAAGTCTACAATAAAAAGGCTCTAACGTGTCTCGTGGACTGAAAGCAGTTAATCTGAACATGACATAAATCAAGAATCTAGAAGTTCCTCTGATGATGTGATGATGTGAATACTGCAGGGTTTGTAACAGATAAAATCCTATTGCATGCAATTATTTGCTGAAGCTGTTTAATGTGGTACTGTCTCTTTTTTTTCATCATTAAGTAAAACATTGAAAATCACCCATACAGTGTGATGGCATTTTTTCATGAGATGCTCCATTTTTTATTTTTTTTTTACTAAAAATTTATTTTTTTGTAAAACAAAATGGAGCATAGTATAAAAATAAATTTATAAATGGAACGTAGCATAAAAAAATAAGACATTTTGTACTATGGAACATAAATTGTGTTTGACTTTTTTCAAGAGTGCTCCATTTTATTTTTACTAAAAAAATGGAACGTAGTATAAAAATAAAGTTATAAATGGAGAAATGGATTATGAAAATAATACATTTTATACTATGGAGCAGAGTATAAAAATACTTTTTTACTAAAATTACTTATTTTCCAGTTCAGCCCAGATAAAGCCAGGGCAAACATTGCAAAATAAAACGCCGATTAGAAAAATTGTGTGCTTTGTAAGCCTCAGAAAGCTTTCTCTATGCTGACTGCCACGTTCTAAGGACAGATCTTATAACAACGATTGACAAGGCGCTAAGGCGTAGGAGCCCATTTGCAGGATAACGATGTGTGAATTTCTGCATTGAATTTTTATTTTTCACACTTCACAACTACATATTTGTTTAATACGGGGTTAAGGAAATGCAATATTAAAAATCATGGGAAGTGACCTTTCTGCTTTAATAACGCTATAACGGTACTAACACATATTTGGTATAAATGAGAGATGAACAATTATGAAAGGTAGTGTGGCCCACAGTAAAAGGTATGAAGAATGTGTAATGTATGGTGAAAATCTACTGCTATTTTTTAAGTATGTCAACGTTCTTTTCTTTCGGTTTCCCGTTAGAGGGACACTATACAGGGAGTGCAGAATTATTAGGCAAGTTGTATTTTTGAGGATTAATTTTATTATTGAACAACAACCATGTTCTCAATGAACCCAAAAAACTCATTAATATCAAAGCTGAATATTTTTGGAAGTAGTTTTTAGTTTGTTTTTAGTTATAGCTATTTTAGGGGGATATCTGTGTGTGCAGGTGACTATTACTGTGCATAATTATTAGGCAACTTAACAAAAAACAAATATATACCCATTTCAATTATTTATTTTTACCAGTGAAACCAATATAACATCTCAACATTCACAAATATACATTTCTGACATTCAAAAACATAACAAAAACAAATCAGTGACCAATATAGCCACCTTTCTTTGCAAGGACACTCAAAAGCCTGCCATCCATGGATTCTGTCAGTGTTTTGATCTGTTCACCATCAACATTGCGTGCAGCAGCAACCACAGCCTCCCAGACACTGTTCAGAGAGGTGTACTGTTTTCCCTCCTTGTAAATCTCACATTTGATGATGGACCACAGGTTCTCAATGGGGTTCAGATCAGGTGAACAAGGAGGCCATGTCATTAGATTTTCTTCTTTTATACCCTTTCTTGCCAGCCACGCTGTGGAGTACTTGGACGCGTGTGATGGAGCATTGTCCTGCATGAAAATCATGTTTTTCTTGAAGGATGCAGACTTCTTCCTGTACCACTGCTTGAAGAAGGTGTCTTCCAGAAACTGGGAGTTGAGCTTGACTCCATCCTCAACCCGAAAAGGCCCCACAAGCTCATCTTTGATGATACCAGCCCAAACCAGTACTCCACCTCCACCTTGCTGGCGTCTGAGTCAGACTGGAGCTCTCTGCCCTTTACCAATCCATCCATCTGGCCCATCAAGACTCACTCTCATTTCATCAGTCCATAAAACCTTAGAAAAATCAGTCTTGAGATATTTCTTGGCCCAGTCTTGACATTTCAGCTTGTGTGTCTTGTTCAGTGGTGGTCGTCTTTCAGCCTTTCTTACCCTGGCCATGTCTCTGAGTATTGCACACCTTGTGCTTTCGGGCACTCCAGTGATGTTGCAGCTCTGAAATATGGCCAAACTGGTGGCAAGTGGCATCTTGGCAGCTGCACGCTTGACTTTTCTCAGTTCATGGGCAGTTATTTTGCGCCTTGGTTTCTCCACACGCTTCTTGCGACCCTGTTGACTATTTTGAATGAAACGCTTGATTGTTCGATGAGCACGCTTCAGAAGCTTTGCAATTTTAAGAGTGCTGCATCCCTCTGCAAGGTATCTCACTATTTTTGACTTTTCTGAGCCTGTCAAGTCCTTCTTTTGACCCATTTGGCCAAAGGAAAGGAAGTTGCCTAATAATTATGCACACCTGATATAGGGTGTTGATGTCATTAGACCACACCCCTTCTCATTACAGAGATGCACATCACCTAATATGCTTAATTGGTAGTAGGCTTTCGAGCCTATACAGCTTGGAGTAAGACAACATGCATAAAGAGGATGATGTGGTCAAAATACTCATTTGCCTAATAATTCTGCACACAGTGTAGTTACCCAGACCATTTCATCTCATTGAAGTGGTTGGGTGCAGTGTCCCTGTCCCCCTTAGTCCTACAATAAAAATCATATAAATCACACTGTGCATAAGGACATAGTTATATAGTTATATAGGCTGAAAAGAGACATGTGTCCATCAAGTTCAGCCTTCCTCACATATGTTTTTTGCTCTTGATCCAAAAGAAGGCAAAAAAACTCAGTTTGAAGCACTTCCAATTTTGCAACGAACTAGGAAAAAAGATTCCCTCTTGACCCCAGAATGGCAGTCAGATGAATCCTTGGATCGAGAAGCTGTTACCCTACATAGAAAAATTATATCCTTGAATATTCTGTTTTTGCAGGTATGCATCTAGTAGCTGTTTGAACATCTGTACGGACTCTGATAAAACCACTTCTTCAGGCATATAATTCCACATCCTTATTGTTATTAATGCAAAAATGTTGTTCCTTTGCCTTAGACTAAATCTTCTTTATTCCAGTCTAAACGCATGACCTCGTGTCCTATGTAAAGTTCTGTTTGTGAATAGATTTTCTCACAATGGATTGTATTGGCCATGAATATTGTATAATGTTATAATATCCCCGATGAGGCAACGTTTTTCTAAACTAAAGAGGTTTAAACCTTTCTTCGTAGCTAAAATGTTGGATTCCTTTTATTAATCTTGTAGCCCTCATCTGCATTCTTTCTAGTGCCATAATATCCTTCTTTAGAACAGGTTCCCAGCATCAGTTAAATCCCCATAGGAAAGCATTGTAGCAATGCTTTCCTATGGGGAGGGCCTAATGTGCGCACAGTGCCTGCCATGCATGCCTCCTCCGTCGGGGCATCGTAGGAGGCAGAGTGGGTACGAGGGAGTGAGGGGCTGAGGCAACTATAGTGCAAGGGAAACAGATTTGTATTCTTTACACTATAGAATACCTTTAATAATAGTTATTGTATTGTCTATGAGAAAAAAGATCTCTGGCATGTACATCGTACTACGACTGATATAAGACTGAGACATTTTGGATTTTTTTTTATAAATAAACATTGAAACATTATCCTGGTTTGTTTTAAAAATAGAGGTATTCTCAATATATATATATTTTTACAATTAAGACTATATCTAAAATCCTCTTAAACCATTGCATTATCTCATTGTGGAGATAGAAATTACCCCTTAATATGCATCTAGATTACTGTATTCTCCTTTATCACTGAATTTTCAAATATCACAAATAAACAAACAAGTATCTAAGGAAGATAGCTAACACATTCTTTCTCCTAACCGTATATGGTGGTGAAGTGCTACACCCTCCATTTCTTTCAATATGTCTCGTCTATTGCAGGTCAATGGTGCCAGAATTATTTTGTTCGGCTCTTTATTACAATACTGAAAGTTTTTTCTTATTCATTTGACTTCCCGTTTTTAAAAGGACCCTTGTAAAAATGTTTTATGATCTCAATTAAGTTTAAAGTACAGCCATGATTATCGTAAAATTGTTTCTAGATTAGTATATATTACATATTTCATAAAAGTGCATAATTTGAATTTAGTTTTCTTTTTATATTGCTTCTGGTTTTTTTTTTTTGTCAATCTTTCGTTTTGATGTGCATAAAAAAAAAAAAAAACAAACAAACAATCTTGCAATAAACCAACAGCAGTAGCAAGAGAAGCATAGTACATAACTATACAGTATAAGGCAGTTGAGAATATAGCACATACATTTTCTAAAGTAATAACAAACAGAAACTGGCTAGCCCAAACATGTCAAGCTGGTAGACAGGACTGAGGTGTAGCATAAATGTGTTAAACCAGCAAGACATAGTTGAGTAGACTTCTTTCAAAACTACTGTGCATGACCAATTGAGAAGACCTCACCCTTCCTTCTCAGAGTAGATAAAGATCAGGAACACAAACATGTATTCCTGATCCTATAGTGTTAAAAAATAATCTAGTCCCCCTGGTCCCTTGAAATATAGTAAAATATTACCTTTATTCCAATCTGCTTGTGCTGGCTCTCCCACTGATCTGCCTGTTTGACTGGTCAGGGTTAGAGACGAGACTCATTCAGCCAATGCAGGCCCCATGTGCTCCATCAGAGTTGCCCAGAAATGTGTGAATATAGCATTGAGCGTAACCATAGTGTGTCAATTTAAGCCTGGCAAATCTGCATGGAGCTTTTGTGAGCCACACATAGTAGGGCCTGTCACGTCCGGCATCATTGCGACCTCCGCCTGTTACCAGCCAGTGATGGATTAGGGATGCACTGTGAGGCATGAAGCCAAAGGGGGGAACGGGAGAATATTTGACAATGCTTTAGTGTCTCCGATACTTAAGTATCTTCAGGACTGGAGAGCAGCTGTCTCTCTTGCCTACAGGGCTCACCAGGCCTCACCGGCCAAGTTCCGGTTACTTGGGTCTGTGTAGGAGGGGGGCTCCCAGAGAGCCTTTACTTAACTCTCCTGCAGCTCCTGTCAGCTCCCTTCTCCTCCGCGCGTGTCCGTGCAGCTCCCCTGTCAGCTCACAGTGTAAGTCTCGCGAGAGCCGCGGGGTCATAGCGCGGCCGTGAGACTTACACTGGGACTTGCAGAGGGAGCTGACCGGACCGGCGCGGAGGAGAAGGGCGCTGACAGGAGCTGCAGGAGAGGTAAGTAAGAGCTCCCTGCCAGCCCCCCTCCACTGAACTGCCAATGCCACTGGACCACCAGGGAGTGAGAGCCCCCCTCCCTGCCATGTATCAAGCAGGGAGGGGGGACGAAAAAAAAAATATTAATAAAATAAAATAATAATATTTATAAAATAATAATAAAATAAAAATAATAATATAACAAAAAATGTATTAAAATAATAATTAAAAATTAATAATAATAAAAATGCCCACCCCCCACCACGGCTCTGCAACACATACACAAACACACACTCACACTGCACTCATACACACACACACTGCATTCACACACACACACTGCACTCATACATACACATTGCACTCATACATACACACTGCACTCATACATACACACTGCATTCATACACACACTGCAATCATACACACACACTGCATTCATACACCCACTGCATTCATACATACACACTGCACTCATACACACACACTGCACTCATACACACACACTGCATTCATACATACACACTGTACTCATACACACACACTGCATTCATACACACACTGCACTCATACACACACACTGCACTCATACACACACTGCATTCATACACACACACACACTGCCCTCATACACACACACTGCCCTCATACACACACACTGCATTCATACACACACACACTGCATTCATACACACACACTGCATTCATACACACACACTGCATTCATACACACACTGCATTCATACATACACACTGCACTCATACATACACACTGCACTCATACACACACACTGCATTCATTATATACACACACTGTAAATAAATATTCAATTAATATAATTTTTTTAGGATCTAATTTTTTTTAGAAATTTACCAGTAGCTGCTGCATTTCCCACCCTAGTCTTATACTCGAGTTCCAGTTTTATGGGGTAAAATTAGGGGCCTCGGCTTATATTCGGGTCGGCTTATACTCGAGTATATACGGTAGTTCTCCTACAGAGAGTACAGGGCCACCACTGCTATGTCTCTGTCAGGTCTGTTTAATAAAATGGAAGGGCAAAAGCCGGTGTAAATGACACAATTCATTTGGATTCTATTATTATTATTATTATTATTATTATTGGTATTTATATAGCGCCAACTTATTCGGCGGCGTTTTACAATATACTGAACGGGGAAAATTTAACAATAAATAAGACATTTACAAAATGATACAGGAACAATAGATACGTAGATGAGGATCCTGCTCAAACAAGCTTACAGTCTAGAGGAGGTGGGGTATAAAAACACAATAGGGCAGCAATGGGGGACGGAAGCCAAACAAGGTGGAAAAGTAGCAGAACTGGAGGTGAGAATGGAGTGCAAGAGCAAGAGACAAACATGTGGCATAGAACTTACTCTGGGAGGTCATAAGCATTACTGAACAGATTGGTTTTGAGGGATTTCTTAAACATTTGAAGACTAGGGGAGAGTCTGATGGGGGTAGGCAGACTGTTCCAAATGAAGGGAGCTGCCCATGAAAAGTCCTACAAGCACGAGTTAGCCATAAGGGTGCGAGCAACGGACAGGAGAAGGTCACTGGCCGAGCTAAGAGACCAAGAGATATCATATATTTTATATATACTAAAGCCAATTTGATTAAAAATTCAGGCATTCTAACCACGTCTACACCATGTTATGCCTCCTATGGATTTGGAGTGGAACTCAACTGCAGAATAGAGTTTGAAGATAATTGATGAGAGGATAGTTCAATGGGAGGATCCTGTAGACTTAAGGAACACGAGATGTAGAAAGTTTGATGAGAAGAGTTCCTGTAGCTTTAAGGAATGTAATATGAAGATAGTTTGATAAGACGAGTTCCTGTAGCTTAAAGGAATATGATTTGAGGAAAGTTCGTTGAGACGAGGTCATGTAGTTTTAAGGAATACAATACGAGGATAGTTTGATGAGACGAGTTCCTGTAGCTTTAAGGAATACAATGTGAAGGTAGTTCGATGAGACGAGTTCCTGTAGCTTTAAGGAATATAATGTGAAGGTAGTTCGATGAGACAGAGAGTTTGCAGAGGAGTAATCTGCGAGGATAAGTTCATGTATGAATTACAATAATAGCTTTTCCATTAATAGAACTCAGACGGCACGGAAATAAATTGAGGTGCCAGTAGAAAGGAATAATCCAATATATTACTTGCCGTTAGTTGGAGGCTTTAGCAAGTAGAAGTAGTCCAAAGGTCTAATCCGAGGTAAGGAGAATGGAAATCAGCGGGTAAACAGTTCAGGTTCGGTACCAGGGGCGGACTGAGAACCCTCAGGGCCCCCGGGCAAAATAAATCAAGGGCCCCCTTACAGGCCCCACCCATACTCCGCAGCAAGCGCCACCCATGTCCTGCCTCCATGCACCGCCTCCAGCCACACCCTACACAATCTTTAGACACAAGGAACAAAAGTGCAATAATCCCTTCAAGGCCCCAGTAGAGACTACAATTGAGGGCTAATGGGCCATGGGGGGGGGTCTTTCTAGCAGAGGCTATCTCAGTGTCCTTTAGAGAGTGTGTTAGAAAGAATCCCCTCCAGGCCCTATTAGAGACTACAATGGAGTCTAATAGGCTTGGAAGGGGGTCTTTCTAACAGAGGCCATCTCAGTGTCCCTGCTGGAAACAGTCGCCTCCAGGCCCCAGTAGAGACTACAATTGAGGGTTAATGGGCCATGGAGGGGGGGAGTATTCTAGCAGAGGCTATCTCATTGTCCTTTAGAGAGTGTGTTAGAAAGAATTTCCTCCAGGTCCCATTAGAGACTACAATGGAGTCTAATGGGGCCTGGAGGGGGGTCTCTCCAACACTCTGGTTCCTATTCACAATATAGCAACACAACATAGCTCGCTGATACCTAGGCCAAGTTGGCTCCTCTTACCTTAATTACTGTTGTTGGCTGGCAGTCTGTGGGCTTGCTGGAAGGCTGTGGGCTTACTGGCTGCGGCTGGCAGGCTGTGGGCTTGCTGGCAGGCTGTGGGCTTGCTGGCTACTGCCGGCAGGTTGTGGGCTTGCTGGCTGCGGCTAGCAGGCTGTTGGCTTGCTGGCTGTGGCTTGCTGGCTGGCAGGCTGTGGCTTGCTGGCTGCGGTTGGCAGGATGTGGGCTTGCTGGCTGTAAGCCTAACTGGTGGCCTGTGGGCTGGCTGGCTGGCCTGTGGGCTGGCTGGCTTGCTGGCTACTGGGGCACTTGGACATTATTTAAAGAAATAATCCATGCACAATAACCACTACTGCTCTGTGTAGTCATTATGGTGCAAGGAGGGCCGGGCCCCCCTCCCAGAGTAAGTAGTCAAACCATTTAAGAACAGTTTGACAACTTACCTGGGGTCTGCTGGGATATGAGGCTGTTGTAGGGTATAGGAGCAGTGGTGCAATGTGTAAGGGGTGCAGTGTGTGTGAAAGGTTCAGTGTGTGTGAGGGGGTGAAGTGTGTGTGAGGGGGTGTGGTGTGTGAATGTGTAGGGTGTGTGGGGCAATGTGTGTATGAGGGGGCTGTGTATGTGTGTGGCAATGTTAGTATGGGGGGCTGTGTGTGTATGGGTGGGCAGTGTATGTGTGTGTGTGAGGCAATGTGTGTAAATGTGTATGGTGTGTGTGGGGGCAGTGTGTGTGTATGGGGGGCAGTGTGTGAATGTGTATGGTGTGTGGGGGTAGTGTGTTTATGGGGCTAGAGTTCACTCTCACCACTGCAACCACCAGGAATCCCTGGTGGTCACAGTGTTGAGAGTGAACTCTAGCCCGTAGCTCCAGGGCTAGAGTTTACTTTCGCCAGAGCCGTGACGTTGCCGTGGTAACCGCGGCAACGATCTGTGCTCGCGCAAGAAGGACCCAGAGGAGCTGCAGGCTGAGCTCCCGGGTCCTCTCTTCCTCCCTCCCCTGCCGGCTGCCTGCACGGTGCCTGCGGACAGGGGAGGGGGCAATTGCCCTCCTCTTACTCCCCCCTCCCCCTCTTCTTACCCCCTCCCCCTCTTCTTACTCCCACCTCTTCTTACTCCTCCCTCTTCTTACCCCCTCCCCCTCTTCTTACCCCCTTCTTACTCCCACCCCCCTCTTCTTACCCCCCTCCCCCTCTTCTTACCCCTCTACCCTCTTCTTACCCCCCTCCCCCCTATTCTTACCCCCTCCCCTCTTCTTACTCTTCCCTCCCCCCTTCTTACTCTTCCCTCCCCCTCTTCTTACTCCCCCCTCCCCCTCTTCTTACCCCCTTCTTACTCCCTCTCTCTTCTTACCCCCCTCCTCTCTTCTTACCCCCCTCTCTCTCATTACCCCCCTCTTCTTACCCCCTCCCCTCCCTTTCTCTTTTTGCCCCCTCCTTCCCCTCCCTTTTTCTTTTTGCCACCCCTCCCTTTCTCTTTTTGTCCCCCCTCCCTTTCTCTTTTTGCCCCCCCTTCTCTTTTTGTCCCCCCTCCCCTTTCAGTTTTTGCCCCCCTCCCTTTTCTCTTTTTGCCCCCCCTCCCCTCCCCTCCTTTTCTATTTTTGCCCCCCTCCCTTTCTCTATTTGCTCCCCCTCCCCTCCCTTTCTCTTTTTGCCCCCCCTGCCCTCCCTTTCTCTTTTTGCCCCCCCTCCCCTCCTTTTCTCTTTTTGCCCCCCTCCCCTCCCTTTCTCTTTTTGCCCCCCTCCCCTCCCTTCCTCTTTTTGCCCACCCCTCCCCGCCCTTTCTCTTTTTGCCCACCCCTCCCTTTCTCTTTTTGCCCCCCCTCCCTTTCTCTTTTTGCCCCCCCTCCCCTTCTCTTTTTGCCCCCCCTCCCTTTCTCTTTTTGCCCACCCCTCCCCTCCCTTTCTCTTTTTGCCCCCTCCCCTCCCTTTCTCTTTTTCCCCCCCTCTCCTCCTTTTCTCTTTTTGCCCCCCTCCCTTCCCTTTCTCTTTTTGCCCACCCCTCCCCTCCCTTTCTCTTTTTGCCCACCCCTCCCCTCCCTTTCTCTTTTTGCCCACCCCTCCCCTCCCTTTCTCTTTTTGCCCACCCCTCCCCTCCCTTTCTCTTTTTGCCCACCCATCCCATCCCTTTCTCTTTTTGCCCACCCCTCCCCTCCCTTTCTCTTTTTGCCCACCCCTCCCCTCCCCTCCCTTTCTCTTTTTGCCCCCACCCCCCCTCTTTTTGCCCCCACCTGTAGCGTGGCCGAGCTGCTGTGCGGTCCGCGGTGCCCGGCCGGAGTGATAGGAAGGTGCACACTGAGTGTGCACCTTCCTGTCAGTCCGGCCGGGTACAGGAAACAGAAACTCCTGTTCCGCGCGGAACAGAAGTTTCTGTTTCCTGTACCCGGCCGGACTGACAGGAAGGTGCACACTGAGCACCTTCCTATCACTCCGGCCGGGCACCGCGGACCGCACAGCTACAGGGAGGTGAGAAGCTGCAGCCGCCTGAGGCTCTTAAGAGAGCGCTCAGGCGGCTGCAGCATTTAAAGGGGCGGCCGGGCCCCCTGATGGCGGGCCCCCCTCCCGGCCGGGCCCTCGGACCATGTCCGAAGTGCCCGACCGGTCAGTCCGCCCCTGTTCGGTACACATATTCAGTAGATTAGCGTGATTGTTTGTAGCCGGTCAGAAGACAGGAATCTTCAAAATAACCAAGTACTTTGAATCTGGCGCGGTTCCTCTAAGTAGCGCGAGGAAGCCGCGTCAGAGAAGGGGGTGTTTCATTGGTCCGTGAACCCGGAAATGTCGGATATCAGCGAGGCCGCTAGTTAAATTCTGACACACCAATTAGCCGGATGCAGTTGGTGTCTGGTTTAAAACCAGTTACTTTCAAAGCACCAATTTTAAACAAGTAAGTTGTTGCTATAGAATATAGATGGGGAGCATCCCTCTGTGCCCCTCCTCAACCCCTATGTGTGGAAGGTGGCTATAAAATACATATATGGGGACATGCCAGTGTAATTGGAGATATTCAAAATTATTAGTTCCTATCAGGAAACAATAAGTGGGATATTGTCACGTCAGGAAAAGATACCATCTTATGAGGTTAAGAAAACAGTAGTTATCTTGGTAACTTACATACAGGATTTCTATCTTAAGTTATATCTGTTACTTTAAATGTAAACTAGTCATTGCATTTAGGCTATGCCCCCCTTTTTTATATGTTTTAATTAAGAGATTTTAACGTATTCTTGTAATTTCTACATCATCATAAATGTTTTGAATCTTTATTCACTTAATTTATTTTACATAAGGCACCTGAAATTGGCTCATTGCCTGACCGGAGCATATGTGCAGATTTTTTAAATTATAGAAGTTATTTATATGTTTATGGTTCATTGCAATTAACGTGTTCCACTGTGATTAATACAGAGTACCTGTTGGAGCTTTGTATTCCAGTGTAATAACTGCACAACATAGCAGTGTTTCACAGTTTTCTGTAACCATATCATTATGGAAGAGTTCCTCTCTGCAGGTTTGTACTCCAGTGTAATTATATCATAGTAACACTGTGCTTGGTTGTTAATTTGCATTCGTATTAAATAGTTGCATAACTGATGAACATACAAGTCGACCAACCTAAACTTTTCAAAACACTCAATAACTTCCAGCAGTTTTCCTAAAAAAAAAAGACAAATTCTTCTTGATGCAAAATAATAACTTTTCTTTACATCAATTTATTTAGTGGGGTTTACTGAATTATACACTAAACATGTCCATACATTTGCGAGGCCTTACCATCTGTTGTCCTGGTTATACAAGTTATAGATATCTCCTCTGGTAACTGTTTTTAAAAAGGTAGAAGCTTTGGAACTGCTGTAAATTTAGAACAGTGGGGGCAAAGTGCTCTTGTGAAAGCTATGCGGTTATTTATTGAATAGGTTTACCTGCAAGATAATGGTAAAAGAATATAGAGGGATAATACAGAAAATATTACAACTAAAGACTGCAAGAATAGACCCAAGCAACAGTCATCCCATTAGCTGCTAAACCTAGGGAGTCATTAAAGTTGTGGTTTGACTTGGACCCTTGAGCATTCATGGTTGGATGATTAAAGCTCAGGATCATGTACGTCCATGGTTACAAACCCGGTGCTCAGCGCACATGGATGGTCCAGGAATAAGACATTTTCTAATTCAGTAGTAATGAAGATGCTGGCCAAATCTGGACTGCTAGTTTGTCATGAAGACTGGGTTAGGAACTCATCAGCCCACAAAATTAAGTGAATAACATTCATAATATCGTTACAATGGCACCTGTCAAGATGTGGGAAATATTAGGCAGGTAGTGAACAGTCAGTTCTTGAATTGTATGTATTTCGGAAGCCGGAAAATTGGGCAAGCGAAAAGATCTGACTGACTCTGACAAGTAGTGATGGCTAGATGACTGTGTCAGAGCATCTCCTAAATGACATGTCCAAGTATGAAGTGATTGGTACCTCCCAAAAGTAATACAAGGAAGGTATTATCTGATCACTAGTGATGTCCCGAACGGTTCGCTGGCGAATAGTTCCTGGCGAACATAGCTTGTTTGCGTTCGCCACAGACGGCGAACATATGCAATGTTTGGTCCGCCCCCTATTCGTCATCATTGAGTAAACTTTGACCCTGTACCTCAGTCAGCAGACACATTCCAGCCAATCAGCAGCAGACCCTTCCTCCAAGACCCTCCCACCTCCTGGACAGCATCCATTTTAGATTCATTCTGAAGCTGCATTCTTAGTGAGAGGAGGGACAGTGTGCTGTTGCTGATTTAATAGGGAAATTGATAGCTAGGCTAGTGTATTCAGTGTCCACTACAGTCCTGAAGGACTCATCTGATCTCTGCTGTAAGGACCACACCCCAAAAAGCCCTTTTTAGGGCTAGAACATCAGTCTGCTTTTTTTTTTTCTGTGTAATCTAATTGCAGTTGCCTGCCTGCCTGCCAGCGTGTGTGTCAGGCTCACAGGGTATACTGTGCCCACTTGCCCAGTGCCACCACTCATATCTAGTGTCACAATAGCTTGCACAATAGCAGTCAGTTTCCTTCACACGTGTGCGTTTCAGGGCCTGCCAGGGCACAGTGTCACACCAGTGCAACTCATATCTGGTGTAACAGTAGTGTACATTTAAAAAAAAAAAACTACTCTGCCAACTTCTGCCAGTGTACAGTGCCACTCATATCTGTTGTCACAGTAGCTTGCACGCATAGAACCACTAATCGAAAAAAAAAATGACAGGCAGAGGCAGGCGACCCCCTAGGGGCCGTCGTGGTCGTGGTGCTGTGATTCCCTTTGGCCCTAGAATAATGCCCAGTGTTCAGAGGCCACATACCCTGAACTCGAAAAGTTATGAGGACATAGTTGACTGGCTAACACAGGACACCCAATCTTCTACAGCTTCCGCTCGGAACCTTGACGCACCATCCTCCTCCAGCTTAGCTTCGGGCACCTCTCAAGTTACCACTCGCCCGCCTGTTACCACCACCAACACTAGCACCACAGCCGCTTCACTTGATATGTCAGAGGAGTTATTTACACATCAGTTAGTAGAAATGAGTGATGCGCAAGCATTATTGCCAGAGGATGTAGATAACAGGGATATGTCTCAGTCAGGCAGCATTACACACATGGACGTACGGTGTGATGATGATGATGTTGTACCAGCTGCTGCTTCCTTTGCTGAGTTGTCAGATACAAGTGAAGTGGTTGATGATGACGATGCGTCCGTGGATGTCACGTTGGTGCCCGCTAGAAGAGAAGAAGATCAGGGGGAAAGTTCAGATGGGGAGACAGAGAGGAGGAGGAGACGAGTTGGAAGCAGGGGGAGGTCATCGCAAGGAGCTAGTGGCACAGTCAGACAGCATGCATCGGCACCTGGGGTCAGCCAGACAGCACGCCAATCAACGCATGCTGTTGCCACCACCAGAATGCCGTCATTGCAGAGCTCAGCAGTGTGGCATTTTTTTTGTGTGTCTGCCTCTGACAACAGCGATGCCATTTGCAACCTGTGCCAAAAGAAACTGAGTCGTGGGAAGTCCAACACCCTCCTAGGTACAACTGCTTTGCGAAGGCACATGATCGCACATCACGTCCAACGCCTATTGGATCAACACATGAGTACAAGCAGCACACAAACTCAAAGCCGCCATCCTCCTCCTGGTCCGGCATCTTCAGCCACGTCAACCACTGCTGTCCTCCTTGCCCGCTCTCAACCATCCGCCACTCTGTCTCTCGCCTTGAGCAGTTCCTGCTCATCTGCCCACAGTCAGGTGTCTGTCAAGGACATGTTTGAGCGTAAGAAGCCAATGTCAGAAAGTCACCCCCTTGCCCTGAACTCTTAGCCCACCAGCTTTTACCATACAAGCTGGTGGAGTCTGAGGCGTTCCAAAAATTTGTAGCTATTGGGACACCGCAGTGGAAGGTACCCGGCCGAAATTTCTTTGCACATTGCACCGGAAATGACGCGCTCACGCAGGATGGCGGTACAGAGCGTGGTCGCGCCGGCAGTGATGTGCGGCGCGCACGTGATGACGTCACGTGCGTACATGCCGCAGAACCCGGAAGTGGGGCAAATTCAACGGCTGGAGGATCGGGAGAGCCGGGAGAGAGCTGCAACAAGGGAAAAGAGGCACAGGAGAGGCAATGTGGCGGGGGGGCGGCCCCTGGCTGATGGAGGAAGAGGGAGAATGGTCACTACCAGCAGCCCAGCTGGTAGTGGACCCAGCAACTGGCGGACCAGCCGGATGCCAGCTGACCCACAGGAGTCGGAGTCAGGATCCCATGACTCAGATGACAGGACCAACAAGGAGTTTGTGGCGACTGCCCTGAAGAGCGGGCTGACGTGGCAGCTCCTGTCAGCGGTGAGTTGGCCTGCACTAGCGCTTGGGGTAAACTAGCTGGCGGGTCACACCAGGATCAAGGGGACTTGCTGCGCCTGCTTAGGGAGGTAGTAGACAGGTTGCCACCTGCTGCGCACAGCGAGACCCATAGGGAGGTTGTTGCTAGGTTGCCACCCACTGCGCACAGCGAGACACATAGGGGCCTGGGGGTACAGGCCCCAGCAGCGCTGGCATGGGGAGGGGTGTTCCGCCCTCCGCTACCCGGCTGTGAGTTGTCTCCGTTGGGCATGCATGTCCCAGTCAAGACATGTGATAAGATTTTAAAGGGAGAGTTTATAGATTTCCTCTCCCTGGTCCCTCCTGAGAAGGACTCTGTGGATAGGCCACGTCGTGGCGATCCCCAGGACACGGAGAAGAGCAAGCAACTCCCACGGACATTTGGGAATTGGTTGCAAGTTTTTGCCGTGTTTGCTACTATCCTAACCAGGAGTTTTCCGGAGCGGGCGCCTGCCTTGTTCGGCTACCTAGACCTTATTTGGGGTTCATATAAGGTTTATGGCGGGCAGAGCTGGTATCGGTATTGTAACGGATCACCTGGCACCCCGACTGAGTACCTCCGTTAATGGATGCTCCTAGCGCTTCCTGAGGACTCCAAGCACTCTGGCAGACACCATAATCACCGAATCCGAGAAACCTTTAAATTCTCCCAAGCGTATGAATGCTGTAGACCATTGAATAGGAACCATACGAATAGGCTTGTACTCCTAGCAGTCAACTGGAACAGCATACATTAAATCCTTCCCCCAATAATGAGACGACACATCACTTTGAGGGTAAAACAGGAACTCTCGACTGGCTCATCCAGCCTGGCTTTTATTTCCAACTCACACATACAGGCCACACCCAGGGGGAGGCATAAAAGAACCAATGACATAGATGTTACCTCCCACACATCCCCTCCCCTTAGTGTGACACATAATCCCATTATGCATACAGTGTAAAATATACTTTTACACAACTTTCATAACTTTAAAACCATACATCACATTCACATAAAAATACATATCCACAATCAATCCATTCAGGGGAACAACATATTAAAAAATGGCATGAATCCGACCAGGGGTTCAAAAGTTACTAAAAGTATCTTTTGTTCCTTTCTAGCTGGCAGAAAAACATCCCCACAATGCACCCTGGTTTCCTCCCTTCTGCCCTGGAGTTAATTGGAGAAGTAATCCAATTACCCAGGACTAAAGGCAGACTCCATTAACCACATGGTTGCAAAACAACATAAAACACTTTAAAATACATAAAGTCACATTTACACATAACACACAGACATTTCACCTATCCCCAGATAGCTGGGATCTGCACGGACCAAAACTACCGAATAGCGCGCAGATCCTACTCACACAGTACAATTGCCATGGAGCTAAAGTCTTTCCCATAGTCTTTCATTATATGAATAGGCTCCATGGTATGGCTATCTGGGGTATCACATTCCCATAAAGTCTGGTCCATAGTCCAAAGGCAAGAGGCGGGCAATCAGCCCCCTCCAAGGACACGTGGCGAGGTCGGTTTCGCCACACTTCTCCCCTTTACCCCCCAGACTAACAGGGTACTTGACCTCCTGCCGGTCAGTGCCCTTGTTAGTCCAGCAGCCCACCCACAAGACAGAAACAGCAGAGCAGCCCACCCACAATAAACAGTTACTACACCTGGGTGAGGGAGAATCTTGTCCAGGTTCCGGTGCCTCACCACGGCTGTGTGGGGGACTGGTAGGCTGCCTTGGTAGGTTGCTGAGGGGGCAGAGACCAGCGGTACTCTGTCCTGTTGCCAGCACTACCACGGGAGTAGTCTGGTTGGAGCCTGGTTGCTGGAGACCGACTGTCTCCCCTTTAAATACACCGCTCTGCTGCTGGAGACCGACTGTCTCCCCTTGAGTTACACAGCTCTGCTGCTGGAGACCGACTGTCTCCCCTTTAGTTACACAGCTCTGCTGCTGGAGACAGACTGTCTCCCCTTTAAATACACCGCTCTGCTGCTGGAGACCGACTGTCTCCCCTTGAGTTACACCGCTCTGCTGCTGGAGACCGACTGTCTCCCCTTGAGTTACACAACTCTGCTGCTGGAGACCGACTGTCTCCCCTTTAGTTACACAGCTCTGCTGCTGGAGACAGACTGTCTCCCCTTTGGCTAAACAGCCCTGTTGTGGGGGGGCAGGACCGACCGTCCCTACCCCCTGTGCTGGAAGTGCAGAGACCACGGTCCCATCTGCACAGGTGTGGGGCTTACAGTCTCCCCCTGGTACATTAAGCTGCCGCTGGGGAGAGGTGGTAACCAGCTCCTCTCCCATTAGAACACTCTGCCGCTGGGGAATGGAGACTGGGCTCTCTATTCCCTGTACATTAATGATCCGCCGCTGGGGAGAGGTGGTAACAATCTCCTCTCCCATGCATACTTCCCGTCTCTGCGGAGGGAGACCGACTGTCTCTCCTCCCAGCACAGAGTCCTGCTGTGGGGGAAAGGGGGATGGGCTCTCTATTCCCTGCTGGATACTCTGCCGCTGGGGAATGGAGACCGGGCTCCCAATTCCCAACAAATCACACTGCCGCTGGGGAGGGAGGACGGCTCCTTCAGCTCCCTGTAACTTGGGCGCAGAGACCACGGTCCCATCTGCGCTGGTGTGGGGCTTACGGTCTCCCCTTGGTGGGTTAGGCTGCCGCTGGAGAGAGGGTGTAACAAGCTCCTCTCTCTGAACTGTAACCTGCCGCTGGGGATCTGGGCCGACTGCCCAGCATCCCTGTAGGGCCAGTAGAGAGACCTCGATCCCATCTCCACCTGCCATCTGTGGGTCTCTCCAGGACCAGTCTATGAGGTCTGGTTCTGCTTGTCGGGTAGGTTGGAGCTGCACGAAGCTGAGCAGGTGTTGGTAGTCCTGCTCCAGCTCCCACTCCCTTGTTACCAGGTGGGTCATGTCTTTGCTCACCTCGCATTCGTCAGCCCAGACATACATGCCCATCCGGTAGTCGTAGATGTCCCAAAACCTAGACCCCTCCGTGCTGCCAAGATCAATGTCGTCCTCCAAGGCATCCCATAATAAACCCGGGCCATCATAATCATCCCCCTCCGGTAAGTCGTGCTCGGCCGTCCAGGGGGTAAGTCGAATGGTATGCCACCAGAGGGCCTGGTATGCGTTGTCTAGCCAGATCTCTTGCCATACCAGGGTCTCTAGTCTTGTCACCCACTCATCCAGGGGCTGCTCTCCCAATAGATACATGCGCATCGCCACACGCTTCTGTAGTCGCTGCTCATCACTGGGGAGACTCTCACCTCGCCGCCACTGGGCGTCTTCCAGGGCATCATACCAGACTTCCTTTCTGTCTGCATCCCTGTAGTCCGCGGCTGCCTCCTCCTCCTCATCATGGAACGCTGTCCAAAAACTAGCTGATTCCATCCTGCTGTAGCCAGGGGCGCTGTACGGATACTAGCGTTGCCCTCAATTTGTAATTCCAAACGTTACCAGTGTCTCTGAGCTGCTTCTCCTCGCACTAGGACGCCATCCCACTGCTTGCCACCAATGTAACGGATCACCTGGCACCCCGACTGAGTACCTCCGTTAATGGATGCTCCTAGCGCTTCCTGAGGACTCCAAGCACTCTGGCAGACACCATAATCACCGAATCCGAGAAACCTTTAAATTCTCCCAAGCGTATGAATGCTGTAGACCATTGAATAGGAACCATACGAATAGGCTTGTACTCCTAGCAGTCAACTGGAACAGCATACATTAAATCCTTCCCCCAATAATGAGACGACACATCACTTTGAGGGTAAAACAGGAACTCTCGACTGGCTCATCCAGCCTGGCTTTTATTTCCAACTCACACATACAGGCCACACCCAGGGGGAGGCATAAAAGAACCAATGACATAGATGTTACCTCCCACACATCCCCTCCCCTTAGTGTGACACATAATCCCATTATGCATACAGTGTAAAATATACTTTTACACAACTTTCATAACTTTAAAACCATACATCACATTCACATAAAAATACATATCCACAATCAATCCATTCAGGGGAACAACATATTAAAAAATGGCATGAATCCGACCAGGGGTTCAAAAGTTACTAAAAGTATCTTTTGTTCCTTTCTAGCTGGCAGAAAAACATCCCCACAATGCACCCTGGTTTCCTCCCTTCTGCCCTGGAGTTAATTGGAGAAGTAATCCAATTACCCAGGACTAAAGGCAGACTCCATTAACCACATGGTTGCAAAACAACATAAAACACTTTAAAATACATAAAGTCACATTTACACATAACACACAGACATTTCACCTATCCCCAGATAGCTGGGATCTGCACGCACCAAAACTACCGAATAGCGCGCAGATCCTACTCACACAGTACAATTGCCATGGAGCTAAAGTCTTTCCCATAGTCTTTCATTATATGAATAGGCTCCATGGTATGGCTATCTGGGGTATCACATTCCCATAAAGTCTGGTCCATAGTCCAAAGGCAAGAGGCGGGCAATCAGCCCCCTCCAAGGACACGTGGCGAGGTCGGTTTCGCCACAGGTATGACCAGCAGTTCCGCCAAAAGATGGCGGCATGCCCCGGGTTAGATTTTAGTACCCAGGATGGTAGCCTATGGCTGCTGATCATGACTCCCAGTAGTCCTTCCCCCTCTTCAGGAGCTGCCGGGGCTCCTTCAGGGGCACCGGCTGGTTTAAAAAAAGGAGTGTGCTGGCTCTTTAATGAGAGCCACTGCAGGTGGTACTCCTCCTGCCGGTTTAGGCATGAGTGCTCGCATTGTGTAGGGGCTCACCCCGCAATGCGTTGCTTTAAGAAGGTGAGGCAGCCTGTGCCTAAGGCGGGGGGGCGAGACGACGGGGCAAAGGGGGAAGACTCCAGTGAGCGTGGCAAGGATGTTGCTGTGGCTCGAGCTTTACCCTAGACGCCACGACGCGGTGGTGCTGGGGGAAGGGTTTTCCATGGGTTTTTGGATCCCCTTTGTTTTTTCCCCAGAGCCGCGTTGGGCTGACAATCTCTGGTCAGTCAAGGGCAGGGAGCCCCTGTTGGGCGCAAAGTTGTCTAAGGAGACAGCGATGCGTCGCATGGCTGGGCCATTCGAGTTTCTCCCTTTTTCTAACTTGCGGGTCTCCCCTTTGGGACTTATCCCAAAAAAGGAGGTTGGTTCTTTTCGGATGATTCATCACTTGTCCTACCTGGCTGGGAGTTCAGTGAATGATGACATTGACAGAGAGTTCAGCAGGGTCCGGTATGCCTCTTTTGATCAGGCTCTGTCGCTGGTTAGAAAAGCGGGAGTAGGGGCACTCATGGCAAAATCTGATATTGAATCAGCATTTCGGTTATTGCCGGTTCACCCGGAATGTTTTCACCTTCTGGGTTGTCAATTTCAAGGGTCATATTTTTATGACATGTGCCTTCCCATGGGTTGTGCCATTTCCTGTTCCTATTTCGAAATGTTTGCTTAGTTTTTGGAATGGGTAGTTGTTCAGTTCTCAGGTATTGCATTATCTTGATGATTTTTTGTTTGTGGGTCCTCGGGAGGGGGTGGAGTGTGCCCAGTTATTGTTGGCATTCCGTGCAGTGGCGCACAGGTTTGGTGTGCCGGTGGCGGAGCAGAAGACAGAGGGGCCGCTTACCAGATTGTCGTTTCTGGGTATAGAAATCGACTCGATTCGTATGATTTTTCCCCCACCCGACGCAAAATGAGTGGTTCTGTTGAGGATGGTAGATCTGGTGAAAGGGGCTAGGAAGGTCCAGCTCAGAACGTTACAGGTGTTGCTTGGTCATCTAGCGTTTGCTTGTCGCGTACTACCTATGGGTCGTGCTTTCTGTCGACGCCTGTCGTTGGCGACGGTTGGTATCAGGGAGCCACACCATTACATCAGAGTCACGGCCAAGCTGCGGGCGGACTTACAGGTATGGAGTTCCTTCCTAAGCAAATATAATGGGAGGTCGTGCTGGTTGCATGAAGCGGTGTCGAATTCTGAGTTGAATCTCTTCACTGATGCGTCTGGTTCAGTCGGGTTTGGGGCCTTTTTTAGGGGCAAGTGGTGTGCTGCGGCGTGGCCTCCAGAATGGCGTGAGTTAGATGTTATGCGTAACCTTACCTTCCTGGAGCTTTTCCCCATAGTAGTGGCTCTGGCATTGTGGGGTGAGGACCTGCGGGATCGGGTGGTGGTTTTTCACACGGACAATATGAGTGTTGTCCATGTGATTAACCGATCGTCTTCTGCGTCTCCTCCTGTTTTGGCTCTCTTGCGGCATCTGGTGTTGCTTAGTTTGCAATTTAATGTGTGGATGCAGGCCCGGCATGTACCAGGGGAGCTGAACGTGGTAGCTGACTCTCTTTCTCGGTTTCAGTGGGACCGGTTTCGGGAGTCGGCTCCAGAAGCGGATCGCGAGGGTCTTCGCTGCCCTTCCTACTTATGGGACCTAATTTCGGAGGCCTGATGTCCTTGGTGTCGGACTCCTTGTCAGCCCCTACTTGGAAGGCATACAGGTCGGTATGGGTGGGTTGGTTGGCTTTGGTGGATCGGTCAGTGCAGCTGTCATCTGAGGCGGCCCGGGTGGAGATCACTTTAAGGTATCTGGATGCGTTACTCGCTAATGGTAGGTCTTGTTCGGTGGCAGACAAGGCGTTGTCTGCCCTGTCTTTCCTGTTCCGGTTTCTGGGATGGAGGGACATCACCAGAGAGTTTTGCTTACAGAGGGTTATGCGAGGTTGGAGGAGTCGGAGAGGTCCGGACAGACGTCGGCCGATCTCCTTCTACTTGCTGGGTCAATTGTTGGGTCGTCTTCAGGACGTCTGTGTATCACCAGGTGAGTTTCTACTGTTTCAGGTGGCATTCTCCTTTTGCTTCTTGGGCGCGCTTAGGGTGGGGGAGCTGGTGGCCCCTTCCCGGCGGGCGATTCCGCCTTTACAGCTGTCGGATGTCTGCTGGTCTGATATGTTTGTGGACTTGCATATCCGTAGGTCTAAGATGGATCAATCAGCAAGAGGCATGTGGTTGCGAGTGGGGCGTACTGGTGGGATGTTGTGCCCGGTGCGGCTGTTTGGGCAGTATCTGGCCATTCGGCCGTCGTCTGTGGCCTTGCTGGTTCATGCGGATGTGTCTCTGTTGACGCGTTTTCAGTTCGCATCGATGCTGGGTAAGGCGTTGCAGTATTGTGGTCGGGATCCAACCGGTTTCTCTCCTCATTCATTTAGGATTGGAGCAGCCACTCAGGCTAGTGTTTTAGGATATTCGGGGTCGCAGGTGCAGCGCTTGGGTAGATGGTCATCTCGTAGGTATCAGCTGTACGTGCGGCCTCATTTACTGTAACTTGTCCTTTGTTTTAGGGTGTTCTTCCCGGTATGTTTGGATTGTAGGACACTCTTTCATCTATTGGGCTGCTCGACAGGCAGAGTCACGTTCCTATGGTCGAAATTTGGGGATCCCAGCCGAGTTAGCAAGGGTTCGTTGGAGGGGTATCCGGGGTCTGTCATGGTGCCAAATCTACCCGGAGTGCGTTTCTCTCAGCAGGTTTGTGTCTGGGTCAGTGGTCATTGTAATCCATGCAGGGGGTAATGACCTAGGGAGGGTAAGGACGGTGGATTTAATACACGATGTACGGCGGGACTTGGCTCGGTGCATGACATTATTTGCAGAATGTTGTTTGGTTTGGTCAGAGATTGTCCCCCGTCCATGCTGGCAAGCCTTGCCGCGTGCAAAAGGGTTGGAGAAGGCTAGGCGGAAGTTTAATGTTGCGATTTCGAGGTTTGTTCGATGCCTTGGCGGTGTGTCGGTTCGACACACGGAGTTGAAGGGGACAATCGGAGTTTAATGAGGGCTGATGGGGTTCATCTGAATCCGATTGGGCTGGATATACTTAACGTGGCTATCCAAGGTGGGATTGAAACGGCGCTGTTTGCGGGGGGCGCGATGCCGACAAATGGAGATCAGGGTCGGCACCGCGGTGGCGGAGGTCCTGGCCAGCGCAAGTAATGCAAGACAAGGCTTTGGGGAGTCGCAGCTGCTAGGGCTGATGGCAGAAGGCAGACTGTAAGGACTCTT
This sequence comes from Pelobates fuscus, assembly GCF_036172605.1. Taxonomy (NCBI): domain Eukaryota; kingdom Metazoa; phylum Chordata; class Amphibia; order Anura; family Pelobatidae; genus Pelobates; species Pelobates fuscus. Next base: position 275,981,562 of record NC_086322.1, read on the forward strand.
GGAATTATCCGGTATATCTGTCTGTTGGGTAGTCACCCCAACAGCCGACAGGTGGTGATAAAGCTGTTTGAGTTGATATGTTGGAATAATAAAGCTGTGGCCGTTGCCCTTATCCAATACTCAGGTGTCTTGTCGTTATTGGGGGGCAACGGGAATGTAAGTGGTCTGCAGTCATGCGAATATATGAGCAGTCGCCAATATTCCTTGGTGCTCCACTCTACTTGCCAGATCAACTATGGGATGGGCCAAAATGGAGTTAAATGTCTGCAAGAGATTAGGAGCTCCAGATAACACTAAGGCTTTGGATATCTGGCATATATATATATTTATTTTTCATTGTTACATATTTAGTAATCCACTCTATGCATCACACAAGTTAGCTCGTTGCTTTGGGACCTTTCTTACATGTGTTTAGTTTTTTGACATGGCCGGTTGGCACTATTTGGTTCTACGTTTTTACTGTAACTTGAGATATTTGATATTTTGTGTTTCATTATTTCGTTTTTCCTTGTTATTTTGTTTTGCTTGCTATGCATATTCTGTGTACTGATGGCTTGTTTTATTCCGCTGTACTCATGCATTTCCCCTCCCAGCCTGTTGGCAGCGATCTATTGAGATAGCTCTTAGTTTACTGTTGGCACACCTCTGGTTGCACTCACTCCTGTGCTAAATCTCATATATAACTTTCTGTCACGTTGCAATTATTTTCATACTGTTTACCTCTGCTGTAGTAAGCCACCAACTTTGCAAATATACACAGACTATATTTTATTTAATTTTAGCCACTTCTATTTTAAGTTCTCCCATGCCAGTTCTTTTATTTGTATTTGTAGATATGGTTAAGGTTTCAAATCTGGTTGCCATGGCAACCTGTTTTAGCACATACCCACTTTTAACATGCAGTTGAGCATATCTTTTTATTTGCCTATTCTGTTGTTTTTTTTTTTTTTTTAATTGTTGCTTATTTATTTATTATTTATATATTTTATTTTGTTCCTGTTTGTATGCTCTGCGGCAGGGGTGCCCAAAATTTAGATTCCCCCCACATGTTTTAAAACTACAGCTCCCATAATGCTTTGTCATTCCAAAGACATTCTATATGCATGCAAAGTATCATGGGAGTTGTAGTTCTACAACATCTGGGGATGTATCTATTGGACACCCCTGCTCTATGGCATGGCATGTTTTCTTTTTCTCCAATTTTCTGGCTTCTGCACTTTTGTGCATCGGTTCCATGGCTGCCTGGTTGGTTTCCTCTTATTCCCATGTGCACCTAATTGTAATCATAATGCCATTATTTGTGAATGGGGCTATTGTTTGGGCGGGGATTTATCTGATATTACAGGTATAGCTACATTGGTTTTGTTGCTGTATATTGTACATGATTAGGGCCTTGCAGCCGAAGCATTGTATGTTTTTTTTTTGTCCTAATGGTTTAATAAACCTTCATTGTTTTTCGCTCTACAATAATGCCTTTGGGATAATGTTTGTCTTGAGTTTAATAGGGGGATTGTTGGTCCCTCATGCAGAGCTCCAGTGCATTTTGATTAGTCCTGTATGCAATACACCTTTCATTGTATCCAAAATGGGACACCAGAGCTAGAGGAATTGTAATGTCACAAATAATAGGATACCATCAAATGTGTACGTATTCTGCCAGGCATTTATTTGTTTTGGCATTTTTAATTTAGCAATTAAAATTCATAGTACAGTACTCGTTGCACAAAAGTGATTCTACAGGCATATTCAGTGCAGAAAGACAACTCAAGTGGCCAGTCAGCTTTGCATGCACTAACACTCACAAGCCGGACCTTTATTCAAGTCTGCTGTTGCTGGTTCTGCCCCATATCTTTTTTCTTTGGCTGACATCATCAGAAGTGATGAACTCAGCCAATCACAATGCTTTTACCATAGAAAAGCAGTGAATTGGCTGAGATTGCCAAGGAGGCTGGCTAGGGGAGGTGCTAAATGCCAAACTGGCCAATCAGAATCTCCTCCTAGAGATGCGTTGATTCAATGCATCTCTAAGTGGAAAGTTCAGCATCTCCATGCAGAGTGTGAAGATACTGAATTTCAGTCACACTGTGCAGCACTGCCCCAGGAAGCACCTCTAGCAGCCATCTGAGGAATGGCCAGTGGAGGTATCCCAAGGCTGTAATGTAAACATTGCATTTTCTCTGAAAATACAGTGTTTACTGCAAAAAGCCTGTAGGACATGATTATACTCACCAGAACAAATATAAAAAGCTGTAGTTGTTCTGGTGACTATAGTGTCCCTTTAACCCCTTAAGGACACATGACATGTGTGACATGTCATGTTTCCCTTTTATTCCAGAAGTTTGGTCCTTAAGGGGTTAAGGACTGAGTTGACGCTTGAAAGGCCTGTCTCGTGTTATCTACCAAAATACTAGTGACTAATCTTAACTAACTAAGCTCAGCAACTGCAGTAATTGCAGGATACATTAACTGTAGTTGTTTCTACATTGCTTACAAAAAAAACAGATGTCATAAGTCAATATTAGTGTGTACAAAACATTTTGTTCCAACTGTAAAATGCATCAGACACTATTAGGTGGTCTCACATTCTGTCTGGTGTTATTGTACTTTTTTCCTTGCAGAATTATTAAATATTCATTATGTAATCATAATGCACTGCTTGCAGGTAGTGCCATCTATGGTCCACACTGTCATATTGCGTTTCCACACATTAGAAGTAAGAGAAATAAATGGGGTGTTAATATTTTTTTAAGAGGCACTCTAAGCACCATAATCACTACACCATGATACAATAGCATGCCTCATCTGTGCTGATATTGGCAAGACCATTCTAATTTGGGCTCTGATCCCAGGGTCAGAATTTTGCTCCCCTGTATTCCGCCTCCGCATACACAATTGAACTGGCCCTAGCACAGCAAAGAGGCAGTGGGTGACAGTATATCATATTTTTTACAGAAATGGTATCGCTATGCAAACTAATTATAATTAGTATAATCAAAGCTCAGTTAATAAAATACTCCTGTTACTGTCTAGTGAAAAAATCTTTGTGAATAATTCAAAATGAATTCTCCTTACAACAAAATAATGTTACTTAAAATTATAATAATTAAATATATAATAATATTATAATGAAAATATAACATGCCACCATACATTCAATCTTAGGGGAGGTATTTGTACTAAATGTACTAATAATGCCAAATCAATTGAAACGACTTAGGGGGGGGAAGGTGTTTTCTGTTTTTCAGATTTTATTCATATTGTCTAATATCTTACGGCAGGGGTAGTCAACCTGGTCCCTACCGCCCACTGGGCAGTTTGGGATTTCAGGTGGGCGGTGGTGGGTTCTGCAGAGAACACCCAGTGGGCCTCGATGGTCGTGGACCAAAGCCGGCAGGAGGCATCCTTTCATCTCCCCTGCCAGCCTAAGTAGAGCCAGCCTTGCTGCAAGCCCCCTTGGACATATCTCCCCCCTCCCTGGTAAAAGGTAAGAAGAAGGGAGGGGGAGACATTAAGATAGATTTTCACATCTCACCCACCTACACACAGCATAGATCCTATGCACCCTTCACACACAAGCACACACACTACACCCCTCACACACGAACTGCCCCCTCACATACGTACTGTCACCGCACCCTTTACCCACGCACCGCCCCTTCACACACACGCTGCACCCTTCATACACACGCTGCACCTCTCACACACACTACACCCTGCACACACAAACACATACACACTGCACCCTTCATACACACAGCACCTCACAGACACACATAGAAAAAAAGTATAGAAAATTTAAAAAAAAATAGAAAATATAAAAAAAAAGGAACATTTAAAAAATAAAAAAAAATTGCACTTGCGCTATAAAATTAGTTACTGTGTCACTGGTGGCCGGTAAGGAAATTTTACCATCAACAAAGATACAAAAGTGGGCGGTTGGTATTAAAAGGTTGACTACCCCTGTGTTACGGTAACAAATTGAAACCTATATGTCTTTAAAAAACATTATATAATATCTGTAGGCAAAAATAATGAAAAAAAATATATGTTAGAATTTGGTTGAACAAATATGATAACATTCCATCATCCACTAATGTACAGAATCTAGAAATTCTTACTGGAATCTTGGGAAATGTAAGCTGAAGCCCTGACTGTGACTTGTGACCTCAGAGTGACATCATAGTCCGAACACAAAACACTGAGGCACATTGCTGCATCTGTAACACAAGTTTTTGGAAAGCATTTTGAGATTGTGTGTTTTTCTATGCTAACCATGAAGGCTTTACAGTTTTGTCTGATCATTATTCTGCTTAAGGCACAGATATGTAAGTAATCATAATATTAATGTATCCTTTAAAAAAGGAGGATGGGGATTGGGGTATTTACTTTCTCTGTTCCCCTTCATCCTCTTTTAATTTCTTTCTTTTTATATCTCTATCCCTCTCATTCGCTCTCTCTCTCTCTTTTACTCTATATTTTTTAGATTTGTTTTCCATTTATATCACACTCTTCCACTCTTTTCTTTCTCTCTACCCATTGTATGCCCTCTGAAATATATCTCACCACCCTCTGAAGGGTCTTTTGTTTCATGTTTACCTCCAGCCATCTCATACCCTTCCTACTCAGTTACTTATTGCATGCCCACTACCAGCCTCTTCCAAACCATCCTATGCCCCTGCCACCATTGATCATACCCATTCTGCTCAACCCAGTCAGCCATCACATCACTTCCCTATTTATTTAAAAGTATCTTCTTTTTATTTTAAGAGTAGAATGTGAAAAAACAAATCATTAGATTTGACTTGGTTTAGAATAAAATTCACACCTTTGTGGATAGAGATGGGAGGTTTATGAAATGTTCATCATAAAAACTGTTAACGCTGACCCATACTTTTCATTAGAGTCCAACAGCTCTAAAGGTTTAAGTTATATTAAAGTTACTAGAGTGCTGGTTAGTTTCTTTGTAGGAGGTTAATGAAATTGTTCAGAATAAAAAAACAATGTAGGGGGGCGGGGCCGCCGAGCCGGCTGGCAGACATTTCCAGCAGCTCCACAATTGTCCCCACGAATAATACCCACATCTCCATCTAACACAACACTCGATTTTGAGAAGGGAACCTGTCAGCTCTGCACCTATCCTGATCCGAAGCTAAATGCCCCAGATACATAGGGAGGTTCAAGCCTATTTACCGACACACACGCAACGCATAAGGGCCCCAAAGACATTGCCAGATGTAACCTGCAGCAGTTGTGGCGACTTGATGGCCAACAGACATCCAGCCCAATCGGCTGTACACTTAAGCGTCCTAACAGACAGGTCCGCTGCGGCCTGGCCCTCCCCTAGGCCGGCGGGGGATATCCCGGCCGCATGACAGTGGGAGCAACCCACAGCGAGGCAGAAGTCACTGGGTCTGTATACTCACCTATGCCTGACTAGAATGGAAGGCCCAGATTGCTCACCATATTGCTTCCATTGTGCACACAGAACAAAGGAACTAATGCTAACACTCTTCGAGGCATTACTTCAAGTTGCTTTCATGGCCCTTGGGACAGCTGGTTAATTGCCCACGTGCCAAAATGCTGAATCCTCTGCCTCAGAGTTAAGCGGGGGACCCGAAGAAAATTGCCCCCACCGCTGAGAGCCCTGTGGGGCGAGACTGTGCTTGCCTCTGGTGGACCGGTGGCTGTGAGGTGGAGCATCTGTCTTCCTCGCTGAGTGGCCAGTGTTGGGAGAGGCAAGTGGAGGCGCCCAGCTGAACCTGCCGGGCCCTTGCTGGTGCTGGGGAGGTGTAAGAGGCATCGGATCTGTGGAGGGGCGTTCATATGGACTCTTGGTGCCTCTGAGTGCCCACTGTGCTATGGGACTTGAAGGGGTGAGGCATGTGTAGACCGGGGGTGGGGGGGTCAGGGGCGGCCTGGGGACCCAAGGAGCCAACCATACATATTTTACCTACGCCTTCCTGCATTTAACAAATTGGTTTCTTTGTTCCTCTGTGTCATAAACTCAATGCAGAAGTTTTAAACAAAAATTTCTTTCTTTTCTTTTCCTTTTCTTTTTGGGGCATTCTACAATGCACGCCCAAACTTGCTAGGCAAATGGTCCACCAGGATTTCCTCCACTTGGTGCCCGAAAGAGGAACCCCACGTACGAGGCTTAATACACATTTTTCAAGTCTCTCTATAGTGGGGTTTTGACATAGTACACGTGTCCTTTTCCTTTTCTTTTTTTTATATATATATTTCTTTTTATTTTATTTATATTTTTGTGTATACCATATACTAGCTGTTATAGTATTGTTTTTTTATAATGTTCATATCTATTTACACACCCAACGGTAGCTCGAACATATTATATATTCTCGCCTACCATGCTGTGAGATATTATACCTTTGCGTTGACCATATGCTGAGTTCTATGTAGGTTACAGGATATGGCCATCATAGATATCGTTATTTCAATATTATGTATCATTGCTTTAAACCAAACTCTGATTTCTAATGCTGAACCACGCTGCCATAATTTAATCCCTTAAGCATACTGCCGAAATAGGCATACGTTCCATAGGTATATGTTACAATACTTTTGGAAGCTCTAACATGTTTTATATATATATATATATATATATATATATATATATATATATATATATATATATATATATATATATATATATATATATATTACAACTCTGACCATTTTTCTAGTTTACCTAAATCATTTGCCATTTGGTTTATCCCTCCTGGAACATCAACCCTGTTACATATCTTAGTATCATCAGCAAAAAGACATACCTTACCATCAAGACCTACCTTCTGCAATATCACTAATAAAAATGTTAAAGAGAATGGGTCCAAGTACAGGTCCCTGATGTACCCCACTGTTGACAAGCCCATGCTTCAAATATACTCCATTGACTACAACCCTCTGTTGCCTGTCATTCAGCCACTGCCTTACCTATTCAACAATACTGGAATCCAAACTTAAATATTGCAGTTTATTGATAAGCCTTCTATGTGCAACAGTGACAAAAGCCTTACTGAAATCTACTGCACCACCCTGATTTACTGTTTTAGTTACCCAATCAAAAAATCAATAAGATTAGTTTGGCATGATCGCCCTGAAGTAAACCCATGTTGTCTCTGATCTTGAAATCCATGTGTTTTTAGATGTTCAACAATCCTATCCTTTAACATGGTTTCCATTACTTTCCCCACTACTGAAGTAAGCCTTTCTTGTGAATGGGCACAACATTCGCTAACTTCCAATCTTTTGGGACTACTCCTGTTAACAATGATTGGTTAAATAAATCTGTTAATGGTTTTGCTAGTACACCACTAAGCTCTTTTAATAACTTTGGGTGTATTCCATCAGGTCGCATTGACTTTTGTGTCTTTACTTTAGACAGTTGAAATAGAACCTCTTCCTCTGTAAACTCACATGTAACAAATGACTAATTTGTCCTTTTTACTAACTGAGGTCCCTTTCCTTCATTTTCATCTGTAAATACTGAACAAAAATATTTATTGAGGCAGTCAGCTAGACCTTTATCCTCTTCTACATACCTTTCTTTTGTTTTTAATCTAACTAATCCTTGTTTTACTTTCCTTTTCTAATTTATGTGTCTACAAAAAGATTTTGTCCCCCTTTTGTATTTTACTGACTGTACTATTTTCTCTTCTGTGTATGATTTGGAACCTCTTATAACTTGCTTAGCCTCTTTCTGCCTAATCTTATAGATCATTCTGTCTTCCTCACTCTGTTTTTTTTTATAATTACTAAATGCTAACCTTTAGTTTTTTTATTATTTTGGTCACATCTGTGGAGTACCACAGTGGTTTCTTGAATTTTTTGCTTTTACTGACAAGTCTAAATGAATTTTATCTTGCCTTCAGCAGTGCAACTTTTAAATAATCCCATTTCTCTTGGACTCCATTTAAATTGCTCCAGTCTGATAATGACTCCTTTATACATATTCTAATTTTAGAAAAGTCTGTTTTTCTAAAGTCTAAAACTTTTGTTTTTGTGTGGTGTGACTCAGTCACTGTTCTTATATTAAACCACACTGACTGATGATCACTGGATCCTAAACTTTCACCTTCTGTAATATCTGATACCAAATCTCCATTTGTTAACACTAAATCTAGTAAGGTCTCTTTGCGAGTTGGCTCCTCAACGACTTGTTTTAAAGACAATCCCAGTAGGGAGTTTAGAATATGTGTGCTCCTGGCACAAGCAGCTATTTTGGTTTTCCAGTTCACATCAGGATGATTAAAGTCACCCATGATGATAACTTCCCCTTCATTGTCATTCTAGCTATTTCCTCAACTGGTCGATTATCTAACTCTTCTATTTGTCCTGGGGGCCTATAAATCACACCTACATGAGTTACTCCTTGTCACAGGTGCACCCCCCCTTGTCACAGGTGCCTCAAAATCTGTCAGCACCAAAGTTGCTATTTTGTAGATAAGGGAGTGCGCTGGATTTTCATTTTTACTGTACTTATTAGCCCCCAGCAGCACCCTATTTAAGCATGTTTAGGTGAGTGCAGCCAACTCCTGGGTTTCTCATATATATCTACACGAGTTACTGTGTGAGTACCAAATTCTAACGTAACCCAAACGGACTCTATGTTCGCCTCACTAAATTTTATTAGGCTAGACTTTATGCTATCCATCACATACAGGGCCACCACTCCCCCTTTCTTGCCTTGCCTGTATTTTCTATATAAAGAGTACCCCTGTATTGCTATGTCCCAGTCATTTTTCTCATTATACCATGTCTCAGTAACAGCGATTAAATCTACATTGTCAGTTGCTATTATTGCCTCAAGTTCATGGATCTTATTCCCTAAACTGCGAGCCTTTGTAGACATGACTCTAAGCGTATCATTTTTAACACACTTGCTACAGGCACCTTCTGTCCTTGTTTTGGGGGGGCAATTGGATTGATGTTTTATCACCCTTTTGCCCCCCCTCCTAGTTTAAATACATCCTAATTAAACCTCTGAACTGCTCACTGAGAACATTTGTTCCCTTTTTTGAAAGATGCAAACCATCATTTTTGTACAGTTTATTTCCATTCCAAACAGAGCTACCATGTGAAATGAAGCCAGATCCTTGCTCCCGACACCATTCACTAAGCCACAAGTTAAAGTCCCTAATACGCATCCGCCTGTTGTTCTGAGTGTTATGCACAGGCAGATCTTCAGAGAATGACAGTGTGGAAGCAGCCTGCCGTATATCATTGGCAAAAACACAAAAAACTTCCTTTACCTCTGAAACCTCATTGCAAGCCAAGTCATTTGTCCCTAGATGGACAAGTACATCCAATTCCCCTTCTTGCTTTGCTCGCTTAACAATATTACAAATACGTCTCCTGTCTCTGTGAGCAGTAGCTCCGGGAAGACATCTCACAAGACCACTATTGTCCAGCTCCACCCTTCTTATGATAGAAACCCCCAACAACAACTGCATTCTATTAAGCCTCGCCATAGTCTGCAAGCCTGTGTCCATAATACCACTACACTCGGTGCCTGAGAATGTCTCCATAATACCACTACACTTAGTGCTTGAGCCTGTCTCCACAACACCATTACACTCAGTGCCTGAGCCTGTCTCCACAACACCACTACACTCAGTGCCTGAGCCTGTCTCCACAACACCACTACACTTGGTGCCTGAGCTTGTCTCCATAACACCACTACACTCAGTGCCTGAGCCTGTCTCCATAACACCACTACAATTGGTGCCTGAGCCTGTCTCAAACCTTGTGCAATCAGTAACCTTTTCCTATAGATGAATCTTACCTGTAACAGTAAAAAAGAAAACTCTTAGCAAAATCGTAGACAGTTGAAGAGTCTGTAAAACTGTCCAGAATATCTCTAATCACACACTTTAAAGCGGCACTTAGATGTAGCAACCAAGCTATATTAGCCAAGCTAATGACCACAAACCTTCCTAAAAGCACCACCCACTAGGAATGTTTAACACCTGGGTAGGCCTATGCTAATTTGCAAACAATAGCTAATTAACCAACAATCAATAGCAAACACCTAGCTAATCAAATGAGTCATAAAGTAACCTGGCTCTGGTCTGGATATCAGTACGATCCTGTAGGGGAGATCCAAACCCCACTCCAGATGATAGGGAAGATTTTCAGGTAGTATATTCAGGAATAATAAATACTTAAAATATCTACAAAAGTATATAATTTATTCCAAAAACAAGTTAGATAGAAAACAAAAGCATAACATAAAGTCCAATTGTCACCAAAACGCGTTTCGCCTAATAGGCTACCTCAGTTGGTGTATGCTGTACATCAAAGTTCTTGTGATTATTTTATATCCATCCATTCATTGTGGACGGTGTGAACGATTGACTTCCGGTTCCGCCTGGTAAGTTTCGCCGTCCGAGTTCCTGTTTTGCTGATCATATGATCTGGTGCGTTGTTCGTGAAACGCACATGCGTTCCATTGAGCGCATACATCCGCCTCCTATACTAAATACAAGCGGATATGACGGCTGTGGAACGCAGATGCGGTCCACCAACGGGAATTTAAAGAAAAAGCTCACCAAGCTAGAACAGAAGTGTATATACATAAAACTTAAGTGTATACTAAATTAAAAAAGCAAGACAATAGAATATTGAGAATAGAAGTAGTGAGCAAAAACACATGTATTACCACTCTTATTGAGGTTGTGTGGGAAAGAGTAATTAACAGTAAGAATTCAATTTATATATAAAAATGATATCATTACTCCTATAGAGAGTGCTTATATAAAATATATATCACCACTCCCATGGAGGGTTATACATTAATACTATCTTCTCCTTTATCTATGTACATCTTAAATTTAGTTTGTATATTAAGGCTTGGGTTGTTGAATATTTTTTTATAAGTAATAGTATCCAACAAAATTCTTTCTGCCTCTTTAACATAATCTTCTTTATTTAAAATCACCACCCCTCCTCCTTTATCTGTTGGCCTAATTATGTGTTGATCATTATTTAGTGCCTTTAAGGTCTTTAGTGGCTTGTCACCAGTGGGGTACCTCAGGGATCTGTACTTGGACCCATTCTCTTTAATATTTTTATTAGTGATATTGCAGAAGGTCTTGATGGTAAGGTGTGTCTTTTTTCCTGATGATACTAAGATATGTAACAGGGTTGATGTTCCAAGAGGGATAAGCCAAATGGCAAATGATTTAGGTAAACTATAAAAATGGTCAGAGTTGTGGCAACTGACATTTAATGTGGATAAGTGCAAGATAATGCATCTTGGACGTAAAAACCCAAGCGCAGAGTACAGAATATTTGATAGACTCCTAACCTCAACATCTGAGGAAAGGGATTTAGGGGTGATTATTTCTGATGACTTAAAGGTAGGCAGGCAATGTAATAGAGCAGCAGGAAATGCTAGCAGAATGCTTGGTTGTATAGGGCGAGGTATTAGCAGTAGAAAGAGGGAAATGCTCATGCCATTGTATAGAACACTGGTGAGACCTCACTTGGAGTACTGTACACAGTACTGGAGACCATATCTTCAGAAGGATATTGATACATTAGAGAGAGTTCAAAGAAGGGCTACTAAACTGGTTCATGGATTGCAGGATAAAACTTACCAGGAAAGGTTAAAGGATCTTAACATGTATAGCTTGGAGGAAAGACGAGACGGGGGGGATATGATAGAAACATTTAAATACATAAAGGGAATCAACACAGTAAAGGAGGAGACTATATTTAAAAGAAGAAAAACTACCACAACAAGAGGACATAGTCTTAAATTAGAGGGACAAAGGTTTAAAAATAATATCAGGAAGTATTACTTTAATGAGAGGATAGTGGATGCACGGAATAGCCTTCCAGCTGAAGTGGTAGAGGTTAACACAGTAAAGGAGTTTAACCCCTTAAGGACCAAACTTCTGGAATAAAAGGGAATCATGACGTGTCTCACACGTCATGTGTCCTTAAGGGGTTAAGCATGCGTGGGATAGGCATAAGGCTATCCTAACTATAAGATAAGGCCAGGGACTAATGAAAGTATTTCGAAAATTGGGCAGACTAGATGGGCCGAATGGTTCTTATCTGCCGTCACATTCTATGTTTCTATGTTTCTATGTTTCTATGTTTCTGTCCTTTTTTAGACAATTATTTTTTGAAATTTGTTTGTTTTCTTTATCTTTTGTACATCTCTCATAATCATTTTTTCAAAAGTTTTCATCTCATTAGAAACCATAAATTTGGGATAAAATTGTGACTTTTGTTTTAATTCTGTTTTTATATATTCTGTGTTCAATATCTCAGTTTGATTAAGATCTTTATTAACAAATAATTTTTTAAGGGACAAATTTCTTATGAATTTATTGAATTGAATTCATTAAAATCCGTGGTAGGGGCAAATTTAAGGCCCTTATTTAAAACTTGAATATGGTCCTGTTCTAATTGTGACCCTGTGAGGTTAAAAATACCATCTAAATTTAATTCCTCCCTCTTTTTTCTTTCTTCGGTAGTTCGTCTTCGTTTATTTCTCCTTCTTCTAGGGATCTTCTCCGGAGACTCCCATATCTGAGGGTATAGGAGTCGTTTCAAGTGGTGTTGGGTCAGGTCCTGTTGAAAAAAAGGATCTGTCGAGGGGTTTTCTAAACATTGGAATCTATTATTTACCATAGTTTCTTTTGGAAAGGTTGTCCTATCACCTAGATCTTGGATTCTGTATCCTTTCAGTAGGTCTCCGATATTTATTTGTATTTCTCACCACTTCACTATAACTCCTATTTATATTCGTTGCCTCATTAAAATTTCTATAAATATTGTGGTTTCGATAGGGTGGTCTATTTTCCCTATCTCTCTGAGTTCTCATTATTTGGGGTTCTGTTCTCTTTGGGGTATATGTCCCAATTTTTTGAGTAGTGTTTATATAATTCATATTTCTCCTATTACCATTATTATGATGATTTGTATTATTCTGTTTGTGATATATTCTTACATTTCCCATTTTGTAATCATTAGTATCTCTGAGGTATTTCTTTTTCTTCACCTCTATCACTTCTTTTTCAACTTTTTCTACTTTCTTATTAATCTCTTCTATTGTCTTATTACAAATTTCTGGACTAGTTGTATCGCTCAATTTATCTTTCCATTTTTTGATCTCAATATCCAAATTCAATAGATGTTCTTCTCGTCTAGATACAATGTATCCCATTGCACTAAACGAGAATCCATCTAACATTTTGTTCCAACCTTCTATAAAGAAGGGATCTTCTTTATCAAAAGCAGGATCTTTATAAAACCTTAAACCTCTTGGCGTTATTTTTTCTCTTACATATTTGTTTAGAGTAGCTATTTCCCATTTAGCTTTCATTTCTTTTATTAAAGATCTTTCTAAATGGTTTTTACATACATCTTTATTTTCATGTGTATCTTTTTATTTTCATATGTAATTTCTTTACTGCCAAAGACTGAATCAATATTAGCAGTTAAATAATTTCTATTTTCTGTAAACGCCATCTATGATTACACTTCAGGACAAATACTTAGGGGATAGCAGCACTTGAAGAAACAGTTGCTGTATACAATATCAACAAGCAATAAGGAAAAGTATGTCCCAGAGTAGTGTAAACAGCTCAAACACCTAGTGAGGTATCCCCTTCCCCTTCACACATACATATAATGCTATACACAAAAATAGGTGGAGCTGTAAAATACTTCCCTCTCTTCAAAATACAGTTGACAAAGCTGAAACAGAAACAGAGGGAAACACAATAGTGCAGATAAGTTTTAAAATTACAGAGTAAATCCAATATCTTTAAATAGTAACCTGGCTCTGGTCTGGATATCAGTAGGATCCTTTAGGGGAGATCTAAACCCCACTCCAGATGATAGGGAAGATTTTCAGGTAGTATATTCAGGAATAATAAATACTTAAAATATCTATAAAAGTATATAATTTATTCCAAAAAACAAGTTAGATAAAAAACAAAAGCATAATATAAAGTCCAATAGTCACCAAAACGCGTTTCGCCTAATAGGCTTCCTTTAATTGGTGTATGTTGTACATCAAAGTTCATGTGATTATTCTATATCCATCCATTCATTGTGGATTCGCGGTCCTGCGTTCCACCCGGTGTGAACGATTGACTTCCGGTTCCGCCTGGTAAGTTTCGCCGTCCGAGTTCCTCTTTTGCCGATCATGTGATCTGGTGCGTTGTTCGTGAAACGCACATGCGTTCCATTGAGCGCATACATCCACCTCCTATACTAAATACAAGCGGATATGACGGCTGTGGAACGCAGATGCGTTCCACCAAAGGGAATTTAAAGAAAAAGCTCATCAAAGCTAGAACAGAAGTGTATATACATACAAATGAAGTGTATACTAAATTAAAAAAGCAAGACAATAGAATATTGAGCATAGAAGTAGTGAGCAAAAACACATGTATTACCACTCTTATTGAGGTAGTGTGGGAAAGAGTAATTAACAGTAAGAATTCAATTTATATATAAAAATTATATTAATTCCTGCCTACAAAAAGTGTAATGACATGAAGGGGTGCTGCCCTGGAACAGCACTGTCCCTTTAAATGTGGGAACCAATTCAGCAAAGAAATAAATGTCAAGACACAAATGAATAGGGTAAGTCAAGAGATATATATATTACAGAGAACCAAAAGACAAAACAAAACAATATATATACAATTCCACAAAATATATACAATAGATCAGGATAAGCACGAATAGTGCAGGCAACCTATACTGAAACAGTCTTTTGGTATAAGGGCAGGATTGTGCAGTTACCACGAGTAGAAGGTAGGGCACAGATCCAGAGTCACAAGACTAATATATTGACACCAGGAAGCAAGATCAGAAGCAGAATGAATGAACAAGGCTGCAGGGTCAGGATCACTGGTAATAAAGCAGAGATTACAGAACCAGAACACAGGATCGCAGGGCACAGGAATGAAGGACCAGGAGGACACAGTAACGCACGACCAGGAGGCGCAGGACACAGGACCAAGGAACAGTATGCAGGATCAAGGAGCCAAGAGCCAGAATCCCAGGGAACCAGGAACCGGGGAAACAGGAGACAAGAGACAATGATCTGGCAAGGAGTGAGGGGAGAAACCAAACTATATAGGTGCTAAACAAGGACAAGGTGAAGTGCTTAACGAAAAGAAATTAGGAACAGTGCCAAACAAAGATAGTGGTGAATGTGGGTACTGCACGAGGGCAAATCAACTAAGGAGTGTCATGACAAAAAGGCCCCTCCAGTCTTGATTGGACATGTGAATATGTAGGTCTCTCATCCATTTTTGTTGGAATGAGGCTTCCTGCTGTGCTGCTGAGCTTGTTTGGATTATCCAATAGATTTTTGACAGAGTACGCCTGTGGTCCTGCCCCGTGCCACATATTTGCTCAAAGGGGGTTTCGTTTCTAGCCTGCCAGAATTGCAGAACCAATTTAAGTACGAAGTTGCTCAATTGGGCTGTTCTCATGATATCTACTAGTGTCATTCACCTATTTGGCCTATGAAAATGCCTGAGTCTGGGAGGGTCCCCATCCGTCAAGACTTGTGTGATGTCTGGGTTTGGTTCCCCTGTCAGTCTGGGAAGTATCACGCTGCCCTGCCCGTGTTGGAAGTCCAGATTGTTACTAGTGGAAAGAATGAAGAAATCCCTGGGGCTAATTTCCACATGTTTTTATGTCTCCTCCATGTTTGTAGTGTGTGAGATATTAGAGGGTGGGCTGGGGGAGTGAGGTCTTGAATGCTGCACATTACATTCTGCTCTAAATCATACCAGGCTTTGTCTTGTCTGTGGCTGTCCATTCTCTTATTCTTGTAAATAGGACTGCCACATGGTACCTGTAAAGGTATGGGAGGCCTAGGCCTGCCTCTTCCTATGGTAGAAGTCAATGTGTCGAAGGCCAGACAAAGCGTTTTGTTGCCCCATATGTATGTTGTGAATATTGTGCCCATGGTGTTGAATAAGAGGCAGGGGGATTGGGAGGGCTTGGAACAAATACAGCACCCTAAGGATGATCATTATTTTCAATGTGTTGACCTTCCATGAGGGAGAAACAGGGTAGGTCCTATTTTTTTTTTTTAGGTCCTTTTTAATTTCTTCCAAAAGGGGAGCATAGTTTAGTTTATATTGGTCTGAGAGTTTTAAATAGGGGAATCGTGGGGGGCGGGGCCTGACCGCCGACGGGATCAGACATGCCGTGTCTGAGCTCCCGCTTCAGGGCTGAAAAGTCGGTGCTAACTGGGAGCCAAACCCAAACAGCAACCCATATCGGCGATTAACTTGTTCCCCAGCTGTTGGGGTACGCGGGGATACCTCTCAAGACCCTGCCTGGCATCAACAGTAACCTGACTGGGGCTCGGAGCGTGTTGGAGCTTGAGCTGGGACGAGACGACCGCTCTCCTGGGTCTCCTGTCGGCGTCTGGCTACCCCCCCCCCCTCTGGACCGGGGGGGTTATCCCGGTTTGCCCGGGGAGCCACCAAGGTGCCAATCTGGGCCTAAAGCAACCACCCCACAGTGGATTACCCCCCAAGATGGCCGCTGCGCGCAAACCATGTGCGCAACCTGACTGCGAAGGGGACGACCAGCTAGTTAGGGGCAAGTACAGAAATGATGGCACCTCTTACCACAGCCGGGGAGAGAGTGGAGCTGGCAGATCTCCTGAGCCCCCTGCCCAAAAGCACCATCACGGATGTTGCCCGGAGGAAACCACACAGGGCCGCAACCTGAACCACAGACCGGAACCCTGATAGCTACTAAAGAGCCGACCTGCCTGCCCGCGCTCAAGAGCAATACCACGCAGCCATCAGAAACCCGGAGGGAAAAGCAACACACCTGCATGCTGAGGCGACTACAACTAAGACCTGGCATTAAGTCCAATCCCAATTAGAAAAATTGATTGACTCCCCACGACCAATATGGCGGGAAAAAGAAGGCAGCCCTAAAATGGCGGCGCAACCATGGACCACCAGTCCGCAGCAAAACTGATACCCCGAGGCTGTCCAGCCGGCGGAAAAGCAATGGGGCCCCTCACTACAGACAAGCTACCAACTTACCTATAAAAACAAGAGGAATAGGCGCTCACTAAATAAACTAAAGGTGGGCAGCAGTGAACCGAGCAGGAATTCCCAACGCCTACTCAGAATAGTGAAACAAACAAGGAAAAAAGTGGTAAACCGCGCCCAAACAGTACA
This sequence comes from Pelobates fuscus, assembly GCF_036172605.1. Taxonomy (NCBI): domain Eukaryota; kingdom Metazoa; phylum Chordata; class Amphibia; order Anura; family Pelobatidae; genus Pelobates; species Pelobates fuscus. Next base: position 275,998,775 of record NC_086322.1, read on the forward strand.
AGTAATAATAAAGATGTATACATAAAAACTGTCCTATAATAAGGGATGTATGGAACCTTCAATAGAAAAATACAAAACAATAATAGTGCAGTATATCAGGCAAGTAAGAGTAGTTAAAACTTATAAAAGACTAACTCACACTTTGCAGAGCTACTCAGAGCTCTGCCGTATAGCGCCTAGACGGTACAATCCCCGTCTCAGGATGTCAAGTGATGGTGCAGTGCAGGGTCCAATCCTCCACACTAGTATATGGAAAAAATAGAGATAGGATCCAATAGTATAGTATGTATTACAAACAGTGTTGGTAAAAAAAGGAAAAATATCCTACTTACAGATTTCAGAGCAAATATCTTGCTCTAGTATGTACAGCATACGGTGGTATAATCCCCACCAACGGATATATGTCAGGATTCAGGAAAATCAGGAACAGCAAATAAAGTAGTAAAAACTGTAACTTTATTTAAATATAAAATATGTCTATAATAGAACAAATTGATATAAAATCAACTACTTAACGCGTTTCGCCCAGTCTAGGGCTTCTTCAGAAGTATCAAGTCCAAGTTTGGGTAAAATCCGCTTATGTAGGTGTCCCTGATTGATGAAATTTAGTCCTGGGGTGATTTCGCTTCCTACTTCCGGGTCGCGCACGTCGCCCGGAAGTGACGTCATCGCATCTTTCCGTGGCATGTAGTCTCCCGCCGTTTGTGTTGTATGCAACACGGAAGTGACGTTGGTATAGCTCCTAGTGCCTTATGGGGCATGTAGTTCGTATTGTCCTCTTTCCCATAGGCACAATTTCGTCACCCGGAAGTGACGTATCACAATACATAGTACCATGGGAATTGTAGTTCGGCACATTGCCGATATAGGATACAGTATATACGAAGAGGAAAAAATAATAAATAGAAAATAAAGATAAATAAGTAAGCATGATAATATATCAAAACACCTGTGGCATATATTAAAAAGGTAACCAATAAACAAAGATTATAAGAATATGTATGGATATCAGACATTAAAAATATGGGCATGTATACAGATACATAAAGGGTGGACACTATTATAGTAAAAGAGACAGCAGGGGCATATATCAAAAAGGTGGCCAACATATTATACATAAAGTAAAATTATGGACAAATAGTATAAGTTTATATAAAAAATATATTCAAATATAAATATAAAATATAAACGGTGGACATAATTTTAAAATACCATGCATAAAGTGAACCATGCATAAGAGTTCTTAAAGTGGTACTCGAGAGGTGGTGTGTCGACAATAGAAAAAATAGAATAAAATAATATGCAGAGATATATAGTAAAAAATGCTAAAAAAATAATATAATATAAATACTATAAAAAGTTAAAAAGGTCAAACTCTGCATTTAAACCTTTTGGGTGGAGTGTGTCTAAAAAATAGACCCACTCCATTTCTTTCTTGCCCAATTTATTAATTATATCACCACCTCTCCAGTGTTGAGACAATTTTGAAATACCCATAAATTTTAGGTGACGTGGATCATTGCCATGTAGCTCAAAGTGTGAGGATACCAAGTGGGTTTTTAGCCCTTTTTCTATGTTGCGGCAATGTTCTCCAATTCTGATTTTTAATGGTCTTATGGTTCTTCCTATATATTGTAGTCCGCAAGGACACTCTAGTAGGTATATGACGTTTTTACTCATGCATGTAATTGTGTCTTTGATATTGTAACTTTTATCTGTGTTATTTGATTTAAAATTATAAATACATCGATCAGTTTTACTAGTTTTTCTACAGTTACATCTAAAAAATCAATTTTTGTGTTTCAGAAAATTGTTTATTACTTCAGACTTTTTCTGTTTTGTGTAATTCTGTGTGAGATGCATTCTCAGGTTTGGGGCTCCTCTGAATATAATTTTTGGCCGATCTGGGATGATTTTTCCTAATATAGGATCTTCCTTCAAGAGGTGCCAATTCTTCCGGATTAGTCTTTTTATTTGTTTATTTTTATTATTATAGTCAAGGACAATAGGCAATGTAAAATCCGTCCCATTATTTTTAATGTTTTCTAGACCCTTGTTTTGGGTTAGGAGATCTTTTCTATCTAGACTTGTAATATTTTCCAAAGTTTTTTCGATTTTCTCTTCATCATAGCCTTTTTCAATAAATTTATTCATCATCATATTCGCCTGGATTTTATAGGTATCAGCATCTGAGCAATTTCAATGGAGTGGGTCTATTTTTTAGACACACTCCACCCAAAAGGTTTAAATGCAGAGTTTGACCTTTGTAACTTTTTATAGTATTTATATTATATTATTTTTTTAGCATTTTTTACTATATATCTCTGCATATTATTTTATTCTATTTTTTCTATTGTCGACACACCACCTCTCGAGTACCACTTTAAGAACTCTTATGCATGGTTCACTTTATGCATGGTATTTTAAAATTATGTCCACCGTTTATATTTTATATTTATATTTGAATATATTTTTTATATAAACTTATACTATTTGTCCATAATTTTACTTTATGTATAATATGTTGGCCACCTTTTTGATATATGCCCCTGCTGTCTCTTTTACTATAATAGTGTCCACCCTTTATGTATCTGTATACATGCCCATATTTTTTATGTCTGATATCCATACATATTCTTATAATCTTTGTTTATTGGTTACCTTTTTAATATATGCCACAGGTGTTTTGATATATTATCATGCTTACTTATTTATCTTTATTTTCTATTTATTATTTTTTCCCCTTCGTATATACTGTATCCTATATCGGCAATGTGCCGAACTACAATTCCCATGGTACTATGTATTGCGATACGTCACTTCCGGGTGACGAAATTGTGCCTATGGGAAAGAGGACAATACGAACTACATGCCCCATAAGGCACTAGGAGCTATACCAACGTCACTTCCGTGTTGCATACAACACAAACGGCGGGAGACTACATGTCCCAGCATGCCACGGAAAGATGCGATGACGTCACTTCCGGGCGACGTGCGCGACCCGGAAGTAGGAAGCAAAATCACACCAGGACTAAATTTCATCAATCAGGGACACCTACATAAGCGGATTTTACCCAAACTTGGACTTGATACTTCTGAAGAAGCCCTAGACTGGGCGAAACGCGTTAAGTAGTTGATTTTATATCAATTTGTTCTATTATAGACATATTTTATATTTAAATAAAGTTACAGTTTTTACTACTTTATTTGCTGTTCCTGATTTTCCTGAATCCTGACATATATCCGTTGGTGGGGATTATACCACCGTATGCTGTACATACTAGAGCAAGATATTTGCTCTGAAATCTGTAAGTAGGATATTTTTCCTTTTTTTACCAACACTGTTTGTAATACATACTATACTATTGGATCCTATCTCTATTTTTTCCATATACTACTGTGGAGGATTGGACCCTGCACTGCACCATCACTTGACATCCTGAGACGGGGATTGTACCGTCTAGGCGCTATACGTGTCAGGATCGGGTCAGGGATCCAACACGCAGAGTACAAAGAGTAGCAGATACGTATACCGGTCCTTAGAATGGCCGGACTTAACGTATAACTACGATAGAATGGTCAGAGACAAGCCGAGGTCGAGGGAACGAGAAGACAGGTAAGCGAGAGACAAGCCGGGTCAAGGATAACAGAAAGACAGGAGAGTAAATATCAAAGCCGGGTCGGAACCAAAAGACAAGAGAATAACAAAGCACTGTGTGACTAGGCGGACTAGAACCACGACAGGGCAATGAGTGAATGAGATAGCCACTGTTAAGTATGCTGGTTAGGGAGAGAAGACACGCCTCCGGCGAGTCCTGATTCGTCTCCACTGATTTGAGTGACAGGGTGTTCCGGGTTGGCATCATGACGTCGGCCTCTGAGCCTCCTGCTATAAAAGGAAGTGGCTCCCTCGCGGCCGGCGTTTGCAAGACCGGGTGAACCGCGAGGAACCGAGGAGACATGCCGTCCGGACGGATAAACTTCTAAGTCTCTACCTCTCTTAGAGGTAGAGGCTTCAGGTACCCTGACAGTACCCCCCCTCTCAGATACGCCCACCGGGCGGAAGGAGCCGGGGCGAGATGGAAAGCGAGAGTGAAATGCCCTGCGAAGGTGAGGAGCATGAACATCCTCTTGTGGTACCCAACTCCTCTCCTCAGGACCATAACCCCTCCAGTTAACCAAATATTGTACTCTCCCCCGGGAGACACGAGAATCAATAATGGAGTTAACCTCATACTCCTCCTGACCCTCCACCTGAACAGGGCGCGGAGGGGCGATTGTGGAGGAGAATCTGTTACAGATTAGAGGTTTCAGCAATGACACGTGAAAGGAGTTTGGGATGCGTAAAGCGGCTGGGAGAGCTAGACGATACGCCACTGGATTAATTCGAGTCAAGATCCTGTAGGGGCCAATATAACGAGGAGCGAATTTCATGGAAGGAACTTTAAGGCGAATATTCCTAGTACTCAACCAAACTCTATCGCCTGGAACAAAATTCGGAGCCGCCCTTCTACGTTTGTCAGCATGTTTCTTAACCAGCATAGAATTGTGTAGGAGAATCTGTCGAGTCTGATCCCACAACTTCCTCAAATTGGCCACATGGACATCAACCGACGGCACTCCTTGGGAAGGAGAAACCGAGGGAAGAATAGATGGGTGAAAGCCATAGTTCATGAAGAAGGGGCTTGAATGCGTAGAGTCACAAACGAGATTGTTGTGCGCAAACTCCGCCCAAGGAATCAAACCGACCCAATCGTCCTGGTGTTCGGAAACAAAACAACGTAGGTATTGCTCAATCTTCTGGTTGGTACGCTCGGCAGCTCCGTTAGACTGAGGATGATAGGCGGAGGAAAAATTCAATTTGATGCCTAATTGAGAACAGAATGATCTCCAGAAGCGTGAAACAAATTGGGAACCTCTATCAGAAGTGATCTCCGAGGGAATCCCATGCAAGCGAAAAATTTCTTTAGCAAAGATTTCCGCCAATTCAGGAGAAGTCGGGAGTTTAGGCAACGGTACGAAATGTGCCATCTTGGTAAACCTATCGACTACGGTGAGGATAACAGTGTGCTTTTTAGAAACAGGCAAATCCACAATAAAGTCCATTGCCACACAGGACCAAGGTTTGCCAGGAATTTCCAGAGGCTGCAGGAGACCACAAGGAAGCGAATGCGGTAATTTAGTTTTAGTACAGACCACACAAACTCCGATAAAATCCTTAATATCCTTCCGTAGCGAAGGCCACCAGAAATCTTTGGAGATCAAAGAATACGTCTTGCGAACACCCGGATGACCGGCCACCTTACTCTCGTGAAGACACTGTAAGAGCTCCAATTGGAGTTCAGGAGGAACGAAAAGTCTGGAAGCCGGAGTCAGTCTAGGTGCCAGATGCTGCAAGCTCCTTATCTGATCAAGTAGCGGAGAATGGACTTTGAGAGTAGTGTTAGCAATAATGTTACACTTGGGTACTATAGAGGACAAAACCGGCTCAGATACGGCAGCAGGTTCATACTGGCGAGATAAGGCGTCGGCTTTAGAATTCTTAGAACCTGGCCTATATGTGAGTACGTAGTTGAAGTGAGTGAGAAATATGGACCAACGAGCCTGTCTAGATGATAGTCGTTTAGCCTCTCCAATATAGGATAAGTTTTTATGATCTGTCAAAATAGTAACAGGATGCAAAGTACCCTCCAATAAATGTCTCCACTCCTTCAAGGCCATTATAACCGCTAGTAGTTCTCTGTCACCAATGTCATATCTGCTTTCAGTACCTGACAACTTTTTGGAAAAGTATCCACAAGGATGTAATGGTTTATCTACACCCAACCTTTGGGACAGAACAGCACCTATACCTGTCTCAGAAGCGTCAACTTCGAGTAGGAAAGGTAGTGTAGTATCAGGGTGAACTAAAATTGGTGCGGAAGCAAACAGCTCCTTGAGTGTCTTAAAAGCCAGAAGTGCTTCAGTAGACCAATTCTTAGTGTCAGCCCCTTGTTTGGTCATATTGGTGATGGGAGCAATGATAGAGGAGTATCCCTTAATGAAACGTCTGTAGTAATTGGAGAAACCAATAAATCTCTGGATAGCCTTGAGACCCTTAGGTAAAGGCCAATCTAATATGGATTGGAGCTTCTCCGGGTCCATTTCAAACCCTTCCCCAGAAATCACATAACCAAGAAAGGTAGTTTGTGATTGGTCAAAGCTGCATTTCTCTAGTTTGCAGTATAAGCCATGCTGAAGGAGTTTGTGTAAAACCCTTCTGACTTGTCCGTGGTGAGTCTCAATATCCCTGGAATGTATAAGTATATCATCAAGGTATACAATCACACAGTCATCTTGAAACTCCCTAAGAACCTCATTAATAAGGTCCTGAAATACCGCCGGGGCATTGCAGAGACCAAAAGGCATTACAGTATACTCATAGTGCCCATATCGAGTATTGAATGCAGTTTTCCACTCGTCACCGTCGTGAATTCTCACTAAATTATAAGCACCTCTAAGGTCTAACTTAGTGAAAATTTTAGAACTTTTCAATCGATCAAAAAGCTCGGTGATCAAGGGAATCGGATATACATTTCTGATGGTTATCTTGTTAAGACCTCGGTAGTCAATGCAGGGTCTTAAAGAACCATCCTTCTTTTTAACAAAAAAAAATCCAGCCCCAGCAGGAGAGGAGGATCTTCTAATGAACCCCTTGTCTAGGTTCTCACGAATATACTCCTCTAGAACTAAGTTTTCATTCGTAGACAAAGGATATACATGACCCCTGGGGGGCATGGTACCAGAAAGTAAATTAATTTTGCAATCAAAAGGCCTATGTGGTGGTAAGGTATCAGCCTTTCCTTTGTCAAATACTGCCTTTAAATCTTGATACAGGGACGGTATCTGTACCTTGGTAGAGTCGGTAGCGTTATTAAGTGAGTTGACACTACAAAGAGGTGACACTTTCTTTAAACAATTCTCTTGACAATCCTGACCCCACGAAACTATCTCCCCTGATCTCCAATCTATAACGGGGTTATGTCTCTTAAGCCAGGAGTATCCCAGGACTATGGGAACAGAAGGAGATGAAATGAGTAGTAGGGATATTTCCTCCTTGTGTAGAATACCAGTAGTTAAGTAAAGAGGTATGGTCTCCCGGAAAATCACAGGCTCAACTAAAGGTCTACCATCAATGGCTTCAACAGCCAAGGGTGTCTTCCTTAACTGGGATGGGATAGTGTGTTTGGTGAGAAACTCTTGGTCGATAAAACTCTCAGCAGCGCCGGAGTCTATCAATGCCATAGTCTCTAAAGTTCCCTTCTCCCAAGTTAAAGAGACCGGTAATAGGAGTCTATGTTCTTTGTAGTTATGAGTAGAGGACAAAATCGAAACACCCAAGGTCTGTCCTCTAGAGAAACTTAGGTGCGAGCGTTTCCCGGACGACTGGGACAGCTCAAACGTACATGACCTCTGGCCCCACAATACATACACAGTCCCTCCCTTCTCCTGTACTGTCTCTCCTCCTCTGATAGACGAGTAAGGCCTAACTGCATAGGTTCTGAAACCTGTGGATTTTTGGTTTCAGAAATTTGAAATGATGGTGCTAGTGTAAAGGAAGATTTACCGGTTCTATCTCGAGTATTTTGTCTCTCCCTTAGACGTTCGTCAATACGAGAGATAAAGGAAATTAAGTCCTCCAGATTCTCGGGAAGCTCTCTTGTCGCTACCTCATCAAGTATTACATCAGATAATCCATTTAAGAATACGTCTATATAGGCCTGTTCATTCCATTTTACCTCTGCCGCCAAAGACCTGAACTCTAGTGCGTAATCCACAAGTGTTTGGTTGTCTTGTCTAAGGCGCAACAGTAATCTGGCTGCATTGACCCTCTTGCCAGGGAGATCAAAAGTTCTTCTAAAAGCAGCTACAAAGGCATTATAGTTATAGACTAATGGATTATCATTCTCCCACAACGGATTAGCCCATCTCAGAGCTTTCTCAATGAGTAAGGTAATAATAAATCCCACTTTTGCCCTATCAGTAGGGTATGAACGAGGCTGTAGTTCGAAATGAATACTAATCTGGTTCAAAAAGCCACGACACCTTTCAGGGGAACCAGCATAACGTACAGGTGGGGTAACTTGGGAAGAAGCACCTACAGTAGCTACCTCTAGCCCTGAACCCACAGAAGAAGCAGACATATTACGCATCTCTTCAGGTGGATTAATAGGACGAGACAGCAGCGCCTGTAGTGCTAGAGCCATCTGATCCATCCTATGATCCATGGCGTCAAACCTAGGATCAGGAGAACCAAGCTGACAATTTGTACCTGCAGGATCCATGGCCCTGTCGTAATGTCAGGATCGGGTCAGGGATCCAACACGCAGAGTACAAAGAGTAGCAGATACGTATACCGGTCCTTAGAATGGCCGGACTTAACGTATAACTACGATAGAATGGTCAGAGACAAGCCGAGGTCGAGGGAACGAGAAGACAGGTAAGCGAGAGACAAGCCGGGTCAAGGATAACAGAAAGACAGGAGAGTAAATATCAAAGCCGGGTCGGAACCAAAAGACAAGAGAATAACAAAGCACTGTGTGACTAGGCGGACTAGAACCACGACAGGGCAATGAGTGAATGAGATAGCCACTGTTAAGTATGCTGGTTAGGGAGAGAAGACACGCCTCCGGCGAGTCCTGATTCGTCTCCACTGATTTGAGTGACAGGGTGTTCCGGGTTGGCGTCATGACGTCGGCCTCTGAGCCTCCTGCTATAAAAGGAAGTGGCTCCCTCGCGGCCGGCGTTTGCAAGACCGGGTGAACCGCGAGGAACCGAGGAGACATGCCGTCCGGACGGATAAACTTCTAAGTCTCTACCTCTCTTAGAGGTAGAGGCTTCAGGTACCCTGACAATACGGCAGAGCTCTGAGTAGCTCTGCAAAGTGTGAGTTAGTCTTTTATAAGTTTTAACTACTCTCACTTGCCTGATATACTGCACTATTATTGTTTTGTATTTTTCTATTGAAGGTTCCATACATCCCTTATTATAGGACAGTTTGTATGTATACATCTTTATTATTACTTGTACTGTTTGGGCGCGGTTTACCACTTTTTTCCTTGTTTGTTTCACCAACTTACCTAGCCACAGACGGGGATTCCCAGCTCCCGCGGCAAGGGGCAGTCGGGACCTGCCACCCGGTCCATCAACAGGCACTGCTGCTAATACTGCCGACCTACACCACAACCCAGAAATCCGACTATGTCCAGCTGCAGATCTCACAATGGTATCCCACAAGGAGAGAGCACTCACACCTCTTCCTCCCATGCACGATGGACTCACTCCTACCATGCCACGAACTGCCACAGCATAAACTGCCAAAGGGACTTTCTCAAGGTCTGGGCTGCACTAAGTGGGAAAAGCTCCTGCCATTACTTTGTGTATGTACCTAACAGTATGCATAACCCCTTCATGCACTAGCCTGCTTATATAGCTAAAGTTGAGTAAATGCATAGATTGGAATGTTCATAGCACAGTTAATGCACTGATTTAGCCTAATCCTATTTACAATCTACAATCTGACTCGAGTACTTAAGCCTGAAAAAACATAATGCATATTTTCTATACTTATGTTTATATTAATCTATTGACTTCCTGTTACTTACAAAAAAAAATGTGCTGTACTAACTGCCAAGACTTGAAATGTTATATATACTGCCTGCAAATGCTGTCTTGGCTATGTATGTTTGTCACCACTCATAGCACAAGAAAAATAAAGAATTTAAAAAAAAAAAATAGGGGAATCGTGTGCCCTGGTAGCACTGAGATTCCTAAAATTTTGCATTTATCCGAATTGATTTTAAAATTTGACAAGTTTCCGAATTTCTCTATTTCTGCCTGGACTAGTGGTAGGGAGTGCAGGGGGTCAGTAATCGTTAATAGAACATTATCCGCAAAGGCAGAGACTTTAGCTTTTCCCCCTGGGAATATATATCTCCTGATGTTATCATTGTTCCGGAGTGCAGCAAGGAAGCGTTCCATAGCGAGGACAAATAGGAGAGGGAAAAGGCGGAAGCCCTAACGCGTGCCATTGTTTATTGCAAAGGGGTAAGACTGCTGTCCATTTACACCCACACTGGCCGCCGGCCCTCTGTACAATGCCTGAATCCAATTTTGCAACCTCTACCCAAGCTCCCATGCCTCCAGAGTGGTAAAGAGATAGGACCAATCCACCCTTTTAAATGCCTTCTCAGCATCAATCACCATTAGTAGTGTAGGCGTTTTGGTTGTGGTCACCCCATGAAGTATGCTCAGAATTTTGGTGGTTTTGTCCCTGGCCTCGTGGCCCGGCACAAAACCAGCCTGATCAGGGTAAATCGGTCCAAGCAAGAGGGGCTTGAGCCTATTGGCTATGAGCTTGGCGATCAGCTTAAGATCCAAATTAATAGGGGGAAATCTGTCTATAGCTACCACACAACATGGGGTCCTTCCCTGGCTTGGGGAGAACGGTGATCGAGGCTCTCAGCATTGGTGGGATGCCAGGTGTCAACTCATTTATCATCTTAAGGAGGTGTGGTGCTAGAGAGAACTGGAAGGTTTGGTAATAACGTGTTGTCAGGCCATCAGTTCCTGGGCTCTTGTCCTTTGGCATAATTTTATGGTTCTTGTTGAGTTGGGTGACCGATTTTATGGGGACAGTATGTGTGAGATTTGAGGTGATGTATTCCCTGAGGTCAGTTGGGCGACATGTCAGTGGGGGAAGGTTGTAAAAGTCGTGGTAGAAGTCCCTAAATGTGGAGGCTAAGTCCTCAGTATCGCTATAAAAGTTTTTGGGAGTTTTGCTTTCTGAGCCTTTGCCAATAGCTTCCCACTCTAATTGCCATGTGCATAAAAGGAGCTTGTCATTTGGACCGCTATGAGTATTTTGGTGGCTAGTAGGGACCTTAATTCTCCCCTATTGGATGTTTTCTCGTGGGTATGTTTATGTATGTCTCTAAGTCGTGTATGGCTTTGGTTAGAGGTTGTATTTTAATTGTGCGATCCTTTTTGATTTTGGATCCCCATTTAGTCAGGGTTCCTCTAATAACTCCCTTATGAGCCTCCCAAACCTGTGGTGCCGCGTGTCGCATTTTCTGTTCTGAGTCTTGTGGAGATCCTCTACCACCCGGGGATCATCCAGGAGAGACTCGTTCAGGTGCCAATTGGCTGTGCGTCTGGTGTCTCCCTGTATGTCTATGGTCAAGCATATAGGAGCGTGATCGGACCACGTGATGGTGCCTATAAAGGCTTCTTTTAACAAGTGGTCTGTGGCCTATTAGGAACATGTCTATTCTGGAGTAACTGTTCGCCGTTGGGGAGTAAAATGTGTAGTCCCTATCCTGTGGGTGCACCAGTCTCCAGCAATCCATCAGTTGGTGTAAGTGCAGTGTGTTGTGGAATAGCGATCATTGGTGTGAGTTAGTGTCTTTAGCCCTAGATGGGCTGTCCATTGTATGGTCAAGCACCATATTCCAGGTCCCCCCACTATAAGGATCCCCTCAGCAAATCTCTCCAATTTCCTCAGACATGAGCGGACAAAGGTAACCGGGCTTGAATTCGGAGCATATACGTTCAACAGGGTAACCAGCTGGACATTTACCTTTCCTTTGACAAACAACATCCTCCCCTCAGGGTCCATTTTGATATCTAGTTCTGTAAAGGCAATGCGAGATGACAACATAATGGCCACTGCCCTCGATTTCCCTTTATTGTAGTTGCTATAGTATGTCTGTTGGATAAGTTTGGACCTAAGTCTAGGCTGGGAGTCCCCTCTATAATGTGTCTCTTGGAGAAACATAATGTCGGCCTTTTGCCTATCTAATTCTTGTGTTAACATGACACGTTTTTGGATGCGACATATCAGGTTGCGAGGTTTGTCTAGCGGGAGGTTTCTAGGCCTAGTTGCTCTATGGGCTCTGCCAAATTTAATGGTTGTGTCCAGGGGCCTAGAGAGGATATGGCCTAGAGAGGGTTGTTAGTACTTTCCAGGGGCCTAGAGAGGGTTGTTAGTACTTTCTTGGGCTCCTCTGTGATTCCCTATGGGCTTTCTGGTATATGCCCCTTAACCGCAAGTTGTTCCGTCTTCTTCTATTGTCTATATCCTGCAGCCTTCTTTGGAGATATAGTATCGCCTCCGCATGCAGCCGCTGGGTGGTGTGGCATTCAGTCCATTGCTGCTCTGCTACTTCACCGTCATCCTCCAGGGCCTGAACTCGGTCGCCCAGGTGTTGGATGTCTGCATTGACTGTTTGTAGTCTCTCACCAAAGCTGTCTTCCAATCTCTGGAACATAGCACCTATATCTGCTTTGGATGGGAGTTGTGTAATCAGTGCCCTGATTCAGAATCTTCCGTGGAGCATGGTCGGCTGCCTCGTGTACCGGCCATGGGCGCCATTTTGCCTTGCGGCTCCGGCTCTGTTTGCTCTGAGAAAAACTTCCTTAGAGACGATTTGGAGGATGCAGGGTTGTTTGGCAGGTGTTGTCCCCGCTGTGTTGCGCCGTTTTGTTTGTTGCTGATCTTTAGTTTGCATTATCACTCCATTATGATCTGTCCATGTTAGCTATTTTATATATATCTTTTTAATTTGTTGTATAAGGGCTGATCTCCCTAAAAAAAAGTATATTCGGGAATACGAATAGTGTACCCGAGAGAAATGTGTAAAATCTTCCTCATCAGGGTGTATAGTCCTCCATAAATCATATAAATGATATTCTCCCAAAAGTGACTGAAAGTTTCTAGTTTGATGTTTTAAATTCAATGGAAAATGCCATTTTCCCTAAATACTTCTTATCTTTTTTTTTTTTTTTTAATCCTGTATCATATTAAGATCTCCAGCCATTATTAATAAACCTTGTGTGAGATTTTCCAATTTGCTGCATATCTTCCTTAGGAGACCAACTGGACCTTTATTGGGTGCATATACGTTTACTAATGTATATAAGACCTCATTTATTTTACAAATCAATATAATATATATAGCTTCATAGTCGATCTTCTGATAGACAATTTCAAAATGTATATGATCAGATATTAGAATCGTGACTCCTTTTTTTTTCTCTCTAACTAGAGAGGAATCTATAATATTAGAGTATCCATTTAATTAGGTATTTTTCATGATTTCTTTATTCCAGTGGGTCCCCTGTAGGAACGCTACATCCATATGTTCCTTTTTTAGGAAGTCTGCCAATACCATTCTTTAAGACCCCGTACATTTGTTAAGACCCCGTACATTTAACGTCAACCATTTAACCTTATCATAATTAACTGCTTCTTTTGAATTGAGTTTTTAGTGTATGGGCTGTGCGAGGACATCATATACCAATAATAAAAGACAAAACAATGCATAACATTAAAAGTAGTGTAGGACTCACCTGTAGGAGGTTTTGCCTTGACGTGGCAGGTGAGCTTACACTTGATTGGTCACTTAAGTTATACTAAAAAACCTCCAGTTACTTAAATGTGTGTATGGATGTGAGATAGTGCTCAAGTAACTTTTTTTCTTTGTTTTTTATTGTATGTATTGGTGCTGATGTGTACTATAGTCATTGCTGCCACCCAGGGGTAGCGGGAGTTTGAGTTAATGGCTTAATTTTGGATGTTTGTTTTTAGACATACCGTATTCATTTGCATTCCAGATAAACACATGAATACACTGTAGTCTGTTGGGAGACTATAAAATACATAGAAATATAGCATCATATATAGTATGCAGATGGCAGTGCATTTGATGTGTCTTTATCTTGTCTCCACAGATTCTGTGCGAAAAGTGGTGGCTCTCAGGAACTCTCAAACAGTGAGGAAAGGAAGTTTGGTTCACCTTCCCTGCAAGTTCCATGCCAGCTTTGTGAACCCCAGTTTAGTTGCAATATTCTGGAAACTTGGGCCCAAAGAAATCCTTAAATATGAGGAAAACAAGGTAGTTTCTAACACAAGAGCGACAATAGACTTGCAGGTGATCAAGGATGGAGACGCATCTCTGTATTTACCCAGTGTGAGCATTCCTGATGATGGGACCTACACGTGTACTGTGATTCACAGCCCCGACAGATATGAAAAGAAGATTGATTTGCACGTTGAAGGTAAAAAAAAGGTTAAATGAATGCTTGGTTGAATAAAGGCATAGTGATCAGGCTGAACATATTAAAACGCAGACCGCAAAATCAGTAATTATGATAGAAGGCTTAGTTTAGACCTATGCACGTTTTAGCGACTCAGGGTCCAATGATGCATCACAAACAGCTTATGAGTTTGTAGTAGAGCACAGAGGAGACAATGAATGCCTAGATTGGACTGTGAGTGATATGGTACAAGGAGTAACCCTCATAGAACAGAGTGGTATTTCCTTGCTGAAGCCCTATTTAGTAATATTTCATATGAAATCATTGACTTTATTTGTCACAGCTTCACCTTTGGTCAAAATAACGAAGTATTTGAATGAAAACAATCGGCTTCACTGTTTGGTCACAGAGTTTTATCCAAACTTCATTGATGTGAGCTGGCTCAGGAATGAAGAACCTCTCAAATCAGAAATGGAAACATTTGAGCGCAACGCAGACGGGACATATAATATAGACAGCTCTGTTATTATCGCGTCAACTGAGGCCCAGGATAAGCCGCTCTTTGAATGCAAGGTGAAGCATGCATCTTCAATAGATCCTTTTATAGATGTGTTCATAGTGCAGAATGAAAGTAACCTGAAGATATCGGGTATATCGGGTGAAGGTGAGAGAGAGCAATTCAACTTGATACATTTATATATCCAGTGTAGAATATTATTATTTAAGTATTATTGAAATTCTGATTAATTTTCTGCTGTGTAAACTCAAAGAAGGAATAAAATGGTATTTGTCTTCTAGAATATGTCTCAGTTGGATAATATTGCAGTTACTGAATGTTATCTGAGAAATGCACACTAAAATAGTTCTTGTTATTTTAATTTACTGATCTTTATAGTATTGACAGGTGTCAAAGTCTTGATACTCCTCTGTGTTGGTACAATTGGAGGCCTGGTTACATTATTAGTGTGGCTTATTTACCGCAAAAGTAAAGGTAAGCAGATACATTATTGACTTCCTCCTCAGTAGAAAAGATAGATATCAGGTGTATTGAATAACAAATATTTGGGACTGGCAGCTACATACATACACAAGCGTCTAAAAATGAGTGGTAGCTCAAAAAAGTAAAAAAAGTATGTGCGCTCAGAAATGAATATATCAAAAAAGGACTATTATATATACTGTGATTTAGCACTTGTACAAAAAATAGATATATTTATTTAAAAATCAAACAAAACATTGAATCAAATAAAAAGTCACAATGTGTGCATGGATCCACTTTAGTGAACAATGTATCAATCAACTTCCTCTATATAATATGTAACACAATACAAAGTGTAACAAGGACGCTAATCTGTCACCTAACTCTGTGTAGAGAGTACAAAGTATCACATACGGTATCAGAAGCAGCTGCCAAAAAAAACACAAATAAAAAACTAATATATAAAAAATCTAATGGAACTAAATGCATAAACAATAATAAAAAGTACCTGCCTCGGTGTGGGCCCCCCACCGAGGTAATAGAGGAAAAAAAACCCCAGAAAAAAGGAAAGGGTATTGAAGAGGATTCTATGCCGCCGGTATCCGATTCACTTCAAACAGGGGTCCGTCGAGGAACGGTGAGATGCACCGCGGTCGGGATCTTCGAAAAAGACCGCGGTGAACGCTGTAACAGACCACTCACACAGGCACCTGGTGAGTCACTTCTAATATGACTATATATAAATATACCGCGGTCGGTATCTTCTCAAAAGACCGCGGTATGGTTGAAATGGAGCAGCCTTGAATATAAAGCCGTCAGTCCCCGGCTTCACTGTGTCCGGAGGTATAGAAACCTTCACTTTCCTTAACAAAAATAGTAGGTAGAAGGGGAAAATAAATAAACAAAAAACTGGACACAAAAAATATATATATAAAAAATAATAAATAAATAAAATAAAATAAATAAAAAATAATAAAGAGAAAACAAATAAAGGCAGCCGAAAAGGATCCGGTGGAACCAGCCACACATGCAGTCACGTCTACGCGTTTCGTCCCGTCCACGGGACTTTCTCAAGACTAAAGAAGCTGCAAGATAATTAGGTTTAAATACCTCAAAAATGCTGGAGTAATTGAACAGGTGAGGGAGGAAAACACCCCCCCCCCCTACACTCAAACAATTAGTTCTAAATCAATTAAATAAATAACACAAAATACTATGAATAAATCTGAATGAGAAATGAACCTACACATTACTCAAACATAAATAGATAAATAACAGTTAGACTAAAAACTCAATATATATATATACCCGTTGCACAAATAATAAGACACATCCCTATTTAAAGGGGCAGATTTAGTTTTTACAGATTATAGTTTCAGACAGGAACAATTTTGTATACGTGTAGTCTAAGAATGGTGCACTTGAGCATGATAGATAGGGAAATGATTACATCTTCTGGACATGGACATAAATGTAGATCAGGCAAAATGTTATGCCTAATCCTCATAATATAAAAAATGATAATAAAGTAAATAATGAACCAAATAATTTTAAAACTATAACTATCCGTGCCAACCGACATATTTATATAATGAACCAATAGATGGAATTATAAGAGGCCCTAAACAGAATTCCACAGACCACACCAGTCTCCACCCGATACCAATATAGATCCCCCTTGAGACGTGAGAGAGACATAATAATCAGACATATCCCTATTTCAATTTATATTTATATTTAAAGGGGCAGATCTAATATTGATGGATAACAAATTCCAACTAAAGCAAATATTCTTAAAAAGGTATATATAATCTAAGGATAAAACCCTTGGGTTTTATAGATGGGGAAAGTGAATGAATACTCTAGACCTAAGTATAAGTATAGATCAAGGAGAGTAGTGTGCCTGATAAAAATAAAATCAATAATGGACCAAATAAGATTAAACAGGCACTATCAGTGGCCCAAACCCATCTATATAATAAAATGAAGCAATAGATGGGGATATAACGGGCCCCGAGCAGAACTCAACATATCGTACCCCCCTCCAACTAGATATCCCTACAGATGCCCCTTGAGGCAAAAGAGAGATGGGAGAACTGAACAAATCAGAAGAGTTCCAGCTCTTCATTTAAACCATTAGGTGTCATGGTATTAAGCTTAAAGATCCAGACTGACTCTGACTTAATCAGTTCTCTTCTCCTCCTTGCCTCATCTTGGTAAGGGGGGATCTGGGCTATCCCCATAAGTTGTATTCCCGATGGATTTTTGTCATGAAAAATAGAAAAATGACGGGCTACTGCAGACCTAGTGTCATTACGGATGATGGCTGTTCTATGCTCCCGGAATCTCCATTTGAGGGGTCTTGTGGTTTGACCCACATATTGCCGCCCACATGGGCAAGTTATTAGATACACTACAAATGAAGTGTTACATGTTATTTCTGATAGAATTGGAAAAGTAACATCGGAGTTATTGAATGGACTAAAGGTGGAGCTCTGAACGCAGATAAAGTTGCATGTAAGACATATATTGCGGCCACAACCTTTGTTCGGTATCCCCTCTTTGTGGGTTGTTGTTTCTTTGCTCTTTTCATTAGAGTGATGTAATTTAGAGGGTGCCAGAATGTTCTTTAAATTTGGGGCCTTTCTAAAAGTAACTTTTGGGGTTTCTGAGATACAGAATGATAACCATGGGTCCTTGGTTAGAATGGGCCAGTATGTATAAAAAATATTAATGATCTCGTCAAAGCCTTTATTGAACGTGGTGGTGAATATTGGTGTGGAACTTTTTCCAACCTCTTTGGTGCTGATATTATATTTTGCTCTTTTTAACTTAGGGACTTGAGTATGCTCAAGTAAATCCAGAATAATATAGTGCTCATTTGTATGATTTCCATGTTCAGATGGGCTCAGACCTTGAGACCCAGGCTCCAATATCTGATTGGAACTAAGTCCTCTCATATAAGCCTTCAAAATCTTATTTGGTGGATAGGATTTTTCTATAAACCGCTGGCAAAGCTTTAGCGACTCCCTCTCATAATCCGACTTTAGTGTGCAATTGCGCTTGATTCTGGTAAACTGCCCCATGGGAATATTTTGAATCCATGTTGGATGATGGCCGCTATTGGCATGCAGATAACCATTCACGTCTACATTTTTCAGGTATGTCTTGGTGGTGATCCGCCCTTCAGACCCCGTGAGGGATAAGTCCAAAAAATCTATAGTCGACTTATGTTTCTTATATGTAAAGGAAAGACCCCAGCGGTTGTTGTTGATATAAGACATGAACTCTTCCACCTCATTCCACTCACCCCTCCAGACAATGAGAATATCGTCAATAAACCTACGATAGAGGGCGAGTCGCTCCATCCAATACAGATCACTGAGTATCATCGACTGTTCCCAGTGACCCATAAATAAGTTGGCATAGGATGGAGCGAAACTCGCCCCCATCGCGGTACCCCTGGTTTGCACAAAAAACTTATCATCAAATTCAAAATAATTGTGAGTTAACATAAACTCGGTAAACTTGACAATATAGTGGGACTGGTTGGTTGGAAGTAGAGGGTCAGATCTTAGATATGATGAAATGGCTTCTAAACCCAAGGTGTGGTCGATGTTCGAATAGAGTGCTGCCACATCAATGGTCTGCCAGCAGTAGTGTTCTCGCCATTTAATGTCCTTGACAATCGTGAGCACATGTCCTGTGTCCTTTAAGTATGAGGGCAAGTGTGGTACATATCTTTGCAAATGAAAATCTACCCATTTGGATATGGGTGATATCAATGAGCCCAAACCCGATATTATGGGGCGCCCCGGTGGATTAGTGAGGGATTTATGCACCTTCGGGAGGTAGTAAAAAATAGGAATCTCCCCTTTGGCTGAGATGAAAAAACTTCTCTCTCTTTTGTCAATAGCTCCATTCAAATGAGCCTGTTCTATAAGTTCTCTCAACTCTTTTTTGTAAGATGAAGTAGGATCACCGGTTAGAACCTTATAGTAATCCACATTATCCAAAATTCGGTGTGCTTCCTCTAGATAGTCCACTTTGTCCAGCAGGACGATACCCCCTCCTTTGTCCACTCCTTTAATGATCAATTTATCGTTGTTTTTCAAGGAGGACATTGCTGTTAGCTCAATTTTCTCCAAGTTGTTACAGACCTTTGCTTTTTTCTTTTTGAGATCGTTGCAGAGGGCTCTCAGTTCTTTTAGGACCAACTCATAGAACATTTGGATATAAGGGCCTTTATCCGCTTGGGGGTAGAACACAGAAGGTGGTTTTAATCCAGACGAAATATTCGAATCTAGAATGCTCAGCAAATCTTCCTTGGGATCTGGGACATCTTGTTCCTCCAGAAGGGAGATCAAATTGTAAAAAATGATTTTGTCTTGTGGAGTATTTAGGAATTTAGGACAATCTTCAAAACCTTCCTCCTCAGTAGGACTAATAAAAATACAACAGCATTTAACCAGACAAGGTACTTTAAGCTAATTGTCAATACTATTCCTTGGTCAAGATATAATTATTTTATTTTAATTTATGGATATTGTACAAAATGGTAAAATATTAATGTCTGATGGATATGATTTTCCGACAGATTGGACAGCAAAATGTATAGATAAAATCATATTATCTATAAAGTCACAGTAAAGGGACTATGTACTAAACCATGAATTATAATTTACTGAAATCTGAATTGCAAATGTTTAGCAAAAATAACTGGTGTGGAAATAACATCTCCAGGTCAGATGTAGCCACAGCTTGTCCATATTAGCCTACAAATCTTTATTTGATATTCAATCCACTACTATTCTCTGTTTAGGTATTAATCCCCCAGTAAATCTAAAATCAAAGTTAACTTTATATTTGTTCTTATTTGCAAAGTTTTTTTTAAAGAACACGACAAGCACCATAACCACTACAGTTACATGGCGACCACTACTATATTGCAACCATACAGTGTAACTAGTCAAACTGGAGCTCAACACTAGCATTCTGGGCTTAGATTATTGTCTGAGACCGATTAGCTGTGCTCGGTTACCTTATGTAGGCTTTCCCAATATACTTATTCCCCATATGTCACATAAGAAAGCTGACATAGAAACATCCCATTGGGCCCTAGGCAGGTTATCAGTTTTAAGGCCCACCCTTCCTTTGTCATATAGGGATGGTTAATGGAGCCAAATAAATTCATGGTTCTGGGGCCTATGTCTAACCCCTTGACCCTAGTAGGGCCTTTTTAATGAAAACTTTGTTTGCTGCCAATTTAATTCAATAATTAAGATTCTTGCTTACGCTGTGTTTTTCCTTTTTTAGTAGAATTCCCTGAAAATGTACCTGTGACAAACTCCCCTTCCCACGTGAGTTTGCCACGAGCTCCTAGAGGAGCCTGCTATCCAGCCTCTTGCCCAGAGAGTATGGGCCCTGCAGGGAAACCTGTAAAAGACTACCAAACTTGACCAACCGTCAGCACTGATTTTCTGGAACTGTTTTGGGCATAAGACCATGTGCACGGTTGGTCAAAATTATGACTTCCGTCAGGCTACAAAGCATGTCTTCATTAACCCTTATGCATATTCTCTTGCTGACACATCTTGAGTTCACATGTTTAATGGTTCAATAGCGTGTTACCTTACTATATTTAATCATTCAGTGTCAGGCTACAAGCATTTCTCCATCAACCCTGATATATACTCATTCACTGACACATCTTGATTTAACTTGTGAAAAAAAAAATGTGCAGTTATCAATTACATGCCATACTATCCTGTCTCTTGAAATGTTTATGGTTGCCGTTGTGGCATAAAAAGCATGATTGTTAATCTTTTTGCGCAACAAAAATAAAGAATTAAAAAAAAAAATTATGACTTCCATGGAAACCCCAAACCCCTTAACCAATCTGGGTGATTTTTGGATATGTTGGTCCCCCAGGGGATGTAACTTTTGTGGGTGTTATGTATTGGGATTTATGCAGTCCACCTTCCAGTAGATGGCAGCATAGTGAAGTTATGCACTTGTTCTGTTGTGTTAGTCTCTCTTGTGTTATGTCATTATGTGTGTGTACTGAAGTAAAGAGAAGTTCTATTTTACTACAATGTCTGAGAGCCATTTTGTGAATATATAACATGCACATACTTTAAAGTGGGGTTTCCATGTGTTTTGGGGGTACTTTTGTGGTGTTGTTAAAATTTGTTTTCTGTCCCTGGAGATAATTGAGTTTAGTACAGTTCCTGACTCAATTATCTCTCAGGCACAGGGGAGGGATTATCCTGTTTTGTGTGGGAGTATCCTGGACCTGAGGGCCAATGTAATTACAGTGTGTACTTTGTCACAGTCCCCTCTCAGGTCCAGTGGGGAATGCCCCTGGAATATGTCACGGAAAACCCTTGCATATAAGGCCAGTTGTGGCTGCCATTAAAGAGTTGCTCTTTACCCTGAACATAGAGCCTCGTCTCATGTGTGGAGGGGACAGCTATATTCACTCTGGGGATTGCTATAATCACTATACTCCCTTGGATTACAACCCTTGCTCTTGTAAGAGCAGCCTGCTTTACTCTCTGGGCTAGGAGAGGTCTACCCACTGGAAGCTGGATCCTGGCCTTGGGTCCAGGATGGGTGGATGACCCTGTAATGCTGGCTGTGGGGTTTACCGTGGTTATGGTGTCTGGTGCGGTGGTTATGGTACTCAAGGATTACTAGGAAGCAGTGATTGGTGGAGGCATCCAGTCGGGGTGCCCTGCGGTCACCCACAGTACCCTCCATGGATGAATTAATACGGAGTGACACGTCTGCAAGAGGTAACAAGCTTCAGATAGCAAAGTTCTGCTGTTATATTATGTAAAAGACAAACATACACATAAAGCAATAGTAAATATGGAAGATGTCTAATATCTTATTGTTTCTTCTTTGTGTTCATTTAAAGTGACTCTGTAACCTTATGGAGTTTTGCATATTCTGCAAAAGTCCCCGATGGTGAAATTGACGCTTTGGGACGAGTTGTATTTACCTGATGCTGATCCCTCCATCTTCAGCACCTGGTGTTTCATCTGCCAGGAACCCATGTCACTGCTGTACTTTTGCACATGCACTCACGTACAATGCCAATGGAGAATCTTCTGAGTCCATAAAAAATGCCATAGCTATTGTCTCACGATGAGTGACACAATGGGTTATTCCCACAGATGTCACTAGCAACGACTGTTGGAAGTGAAGAAATTTAATGTCACTAGCTCTTCCTTTTGTCAAGAATTGCAAAATTGAGATGTTTATACAAGAAAAAGTAGTCCCTACTTGTTATTATACCTTAATGAGCATTTTATAAATATTTTCTCTTTATGAAATGGTCAATATACTTATTCTCCATATGTCACATAAGAAGAGAGCTGACAGTGAGTGAACAGTACTCTCTGCACCATCAACTTTGCAATTATTCTAAGCTGTGGAGTTTAGCTTAATTCTTTAATAATTTATTAAGGTTTGGCCACATGCTTAACGTAGTCTCAGACAGGAAACAGAATGTCTTCCTTACCCAGAAGTTTTTGTGAATGTTCTTTATTTATTTATTTATTTTTTTTTTTTTTTATTCTTTATTTTTGCTGTGCATGGTTTAACATTCGTATAGCAGTAATGCCACAACAGCATTCAAAAACAATGTTTACAAGCACTTATTCACTAACTGCTGAACAGCATCAGAGAAAACGCACAATTTTTTTTTGGTTAATAATACAAGCAAAATACAAGCTGGGTAACTACGTCTGCCATTGTGAATTATTTGTTGATTAGTAACAGTAGCTTAAGGTTGATTCGTAAGACATTAGTTAATTTTATGATAGATTACACAGTGCAAACTAAAGAGTATGCAGTTCTATTTCGGTTTCCAGCTTAGCATTAAAGCAGGGTGCCACCAGGCAGAGCATCACACATTCCGCTATCTCCCTCAGTCCGCATTAAACTTAAGTAAAAAATAACTATATACAAGGTTATATGCAGAGGTTGTGTATGTTAGTCAACGCATACTGTACATTATGCTTCATATCTTGAACGGCTGGGGTCACCACCAGCTCCATCTGAACGCAAAGCGTGGCCATAGTCCATGCCTAGGTGTGGGGAGAGTTCTTGGAGATTACCCTACGAGATCCTATAGTCCCGCCATAGCTTCCCAGTTGATGGGCATGTTTGAGTGCCGTGCCTTGTAAGCCTTGGTGTGCAGTCGAGGGCTGTAGCACCGTGCGGTCAGTGGTTGTGATTGCTTTCCGTTTCTTCTTCCAGCTCTGATCGTGGTTGGGGCTTGCTCGGTCAGATGTGGCTCGGGGTGCGCTTCGGGTATTGCCGCTTTGACTTGAGTACGTGGAAGAAGTGCTGGCTGTGGTGGTTTTTGCCTGTCAGCATGCATGTGCCAGTGTCGATTTGTGGGGGCTCAAGAGCCCTTAAGAACCTCCTGTGATTACATTTCAGATTGTGTGTGTCTCATAGGGATTACCGATTCAGCAAAGTTGCAGTGTGGTTGGCGGTCATTTTGATGAGGCCGCATGGTAGCCTTTCTCCCACGGCTTCTGGACACCCAGGTGAGATGCAGAAGCGGTAGCCCACCTGGTGGGGGCCGGGTTGACCCCCCCGGCCCACAGGGGGGTGGGGGGGGTAACGGGACCAGGAGGGCGGAATGTTCTTTATTTAGACCTGTATAGTTTTTTTGCTTTAACTAATTTAAAACAGGTTGCTTGACAACAGAAAAGGATAAAGATTTGGGGCCCACCCTTCCTTTATCACATAGAGATGGTTAATGGAGCCAAGTAAATTCATGGTTCTGGGGCCCATGTCTAACCCCTGGACCCTAGATGGTTGCCTATGGTCAGATTATAGTTAATCATGCTCTAATTGCCAGTATGGCCTTTTCAATTAAAATGTGGTTTGCTGCCAATTTAATCCAATATTTAAGATTCTTGCTTATTCTGTACTTTTCCTTTTTTAGTAGAAATCCCTGAAAATGTTCTTTCCGTGGATGAGTCAACAGAGAGTAACGAGTCTGAGAGAGGTAACGAGTTTCAGATAGCAAAGTTCTGCTGTTATATTGTATAAAAGACAAACATACACATTTAGCAATAGTATTGATGAAAGATGTCTAATATCTCATATTATTTCTTCTTTGTGTTAATTTAAAGCAAATAAGAGTAAAGCTCTCCCAAGAAATGGCAGAAGCAATTCTTCTGGATTCACAACTATCACGTGTCGTGTGTCTTATTGCTTCTCTAAGCGCTTGATACAATTTGAATTCTGCCAGGACATAATGTGTGGATCTTTCTATGACACCCATAAGTTTCTGTGAATGTACTTTATTTAGATATGGATATTTTATTTTGCTTTAACGAGTGTAAAACATCACATTGCTTGCCAACAGAGAAGAATTAAGATCTCACTAAGCCCTAGGCAGGTTATCAGTTCGGGGCCCACTCTTCCTTTATCACATAGGGATGGTTAATGGAGCCAAGTAAATTCATGGTTCCAGGGCCCATGTCTAACCCCTAGGTCCTAGGCGGTTGCCTATGGTCACCTTATGGTTAATACTGCTCTAATTAACAGTTGGGCCTTTTCAGTCAAAGTTGGGGTTGCTGTCAATCCAATAATTAAGATTAGTGCTTACTCTGTGTTTTTCCTTTTTTAGTAGAAACCCCAGAACCTGTACCCTCCATGGACGAGTCAACATGTAATGACGCGTCTGCAAGAGGTAACGAGCTTCAGATAGCACAATGCTACTGTTATATTCTGTAAAAGGCATACATATATGGTTAATGGAGCCAAGCACATTTACAATGTCAATGAAAAATCTTGCAAGACCATAAAAAGCGCTGGAGATATTGTGTAACAATGAGAGAGACAATGTATTATTCCCACAGCTGTCACTAGCAATGACTGTTGGAAGTGAAGAAACTGGATGGCAGTAGTTTTGCCTTTTGTCAAGAATGGTCAACTTGAAGATTTTACATAAGAAAAAGGACTCCTACTCTGTCTTGTTATATCTTTATGAGCATTTCATAAAGATTGTATCTTTATTAAATGGTCAATATACTGATTCTATTGGTTATATTGGTGTTCACAGGACCCCACAATAACAATAGGTGACTTGCAATGAGACCCAATATGACAAAGAAAGGAATGAAGAGCCTTAATCAGTCAATCAATCTCACTCTCCCTACATGTCACATAAAAAGAGAGCTGATAGTGAGTGTACATTGCTCTCTGCACCATCAACTTTCCAATTATTCTAAGCTGTGGGATTTAGCGTAACCCTTTAATTATATTTTAATACTTGGCCACATGCTTAGTGTAGTCTAAGGCAGGAAATAGAATTTCTTCCTTATCCATAAGTTTCTGTGAAAGTACATTACTAAGACATGGATAGTTTTTTTTTTTTGTTAAGGAATGTAAAACAACAGGTTGCTTGTCAATAGAGAAGGGTTTAGATCCCACTGGGCACTAGGCAGGTTTCCAAATTGGGGCCTGCACTCTATTTTTCACATACCGGTAGTTATGGTTAATGGAGCCAAGCAAATATATGGTTCTAGGGCCACTGTCTAAACCCTACGCCATAGGCGGACACCTTATGGTTAATCCTGCTCTAATTGCCAATAGGGCCTTTATTAATGACAACTTGGTTTGATACCTATTTAATACAATAATTAAGATTCTTGCTTACTCTGTGTTTTTCCTTTTTTTTTCAGAAGAATGTAGTGAAGCGTCTGGAACAAGTAACGAGCTTCACATAGGAAAGTTATACTTGGCAAATATATACATATAGCAATAGTTCAAAGAATCAGGGTGGACAAGTGCCATGTTTACGATTCCAGTATATACAAATCTTCTCCTCCTCTAAAGACTTTCAGAAGTCCATTACTCAGATTCCCACCACAACAGCTCATAGTGGGCAAGGAGTACATCAATACTTGCCTAAAGACTCAATTGTTTTTTATTGTTGTTTTTTTGTTGTTGTTATTTGTGGAGGGAGGAGCACACACTCATATTAATAGGCCAATAAATTGGTAATAATGGTGTTTCATTATATACAATGCTGATATGGTATTATTCAAGGAGATCAATTTGTAAACTGACCTGTTTTGTATTTTCAGGAATTCCAGCAATTGTTTTGTCTTATGAAGTCGCCAATTCAAAATTATATTTGAGAGCATCAATTGATGGCTATTACCCAGAACCCATAAACATCACATGGAGATGGATGAAAGGCAGGAACATCGTGGATTACACAGACAAAGATATTATTAATGAATTTTCCAGCAACAGCAATGGCAGCTTCCGGGTAATCAGCAAATGTGAAGACAAGAACTTCCGCAACCCCTTTAAACCTCTTTACAAGACATTCATTTTGACAGTGGAGCACGAAACTCTGGATTATCCAGCAGAAAGGGTAGTCAGACGTGAACGAGGTAATTTGCATTACATTATATTCTAGTAAAACAGTAATTTGTACCAAGATCAGAAATGACTTGTATTTTGGACTGCATATTAATGTAGATCCTTTTTGTTAATGCGAAAACAAATAAAAAATGATGGGCAGGGCGGTATTGTGAATTGTGTCACAGACCACTAAAGGCTGACCATGCATCTAATGCGCCCACACTGCACTTTTTGGAGACAGTTCCTTGATGTACCAACAGTGGGTCACCACTTTTGGGTACATCAAGGAACTGTCTCCAAAAAGTGCAGGACTGTCTCCACAAAGTTAGGACTGGACTCTAAAATAGAAATTATCCTTCTGACATTGGGACAGTTGGTAGGCCTGTAATAACTTTAAATGTAGTGCTGTAATACTGGTTTAACAGTTGTATAAAATATTTCTGAAATATATGACTAGCATGGTCTACTTCTGAACCAAGAGGAGGGTTTCTTGGCTTTATTATAGGACCAATAATCATTCGAGTGTTGATCAGAAATGCTGCATTGTTAGATAAATTTAAAAGAGCAGATATAATTCCATCAAATAGTGCACACATTGTTTTATCTATCCATAAAAACTCTGATCTCATTTTATTCCCTTATCTAGGTTCTTACTATGAATACTTTGACACCAAAGGTGCAGATGACCCATTCAGAACAGTTCTGCCTCTATATCATAGCCAGGTGAGGTTCCTTTTTATGTCATTATAATTCATCCAACATTCATTATTGTCAACGGTACCTCCTTGGGTTTTGAAGAACTTTTTTTTTTTTTTTTTTTTTTTTACATGATTAATTTAGCAAGCAAATATTTTTTGTTAGTGCTTTATAAATATTAGTAACAATAATAATAATTTGAATAAATATACTGTATGTTGAGGATAAAAATTCAAATTCAGCGTTTCCAATGTTTTATGGGTAGATGAGAACGTTTTACAATAAGCTGTATGGATTATTTCAGTGTACGCGAGTAGTAGCTATTTTTATACTCTGAAATATAACTAGGAGCAAGACATTTAAATCACGTAATTGGGAAATATAAAAAAGGCACATTCTCACCTTCATACCATCTTATGCTCAATAGACTTGTTATGGGGCAGGGACATCGAAGTGAAATCCTTCTTTTAGAAGGTAAACTATTTTGCAATATTTGAACCTGAAGTTGGGCATCCAGAGCCCATTACCGCACCCCTCACCCCTACTCCCTCGCCACTTCTTTCCTTTCTGCGCTGTAGTATGAGGAACATTGAGCCTGGCGGCAGCTGGTGGCCAAAATATTATACACATACCATAGTTACATAGTTACATAGTTACATAGTTACATAGCTGAAAAGAGACTTGCGTCCATCAAGCTCAGCCTTCCTCACATATGCTTTTGCTGTTGATCCAAAAGAAGGCAAAAACCCCAGTCTGAAGCGCTTCCAATTTTGCAACAAACTAGGAAAAAATTCCTTCCTGACCTCAAAATAGCAGTCAGATTTCTCCTTGCTATTACCCCACTAATTAGAAATCGTATCCCTGTATGTTATGTTTTTGCAAGTATTTATCCAATTGCAATTTAAACATCTGTATAGACTCTGACAAAACCACCTCTTCCGGCAATGAATCAGGATCAGGAGTGATCGCTGATTTCTTTAGTGGTAATTTGTCATTTATATTCATATTACCACTGTAATGTCATATACATGTGTCATCAAACCTTAATATGTTTATCTTTTTTTCCTTTACAGAATAAAGTTTGAACCAAATTAATTTGAACCACTGAATATTAATAAATATACTTTACCTATATGGAGGACAGAGGATATAGGATAATTCCTTGAAGATCAGATTCAGCATTTCTATTAGTGCTTTGTTCTAATTGTGGATAGAAAAAGCAAAAACTTGATACGTTCAGTTGAGGTCAAAATGTTGCTGTGTTTCTCCAATAAATCTGCTTAATATTTAACCTTGAGTACCAGGATGATATTGTTCTTTTGCTTACTGTGACAGGCCCACCTCAGGTCCAGTTAAGTATCTAGGATTTGAAGCAGTGGTGCAACTACCACGGTCGCAGCTGCAACTAGGCCCGTCACTCCAGGGAACCCGGCCAGAGCTGCGACCCCTGTGACCGTGAGCCACCATAACTTCACAGCCGGTGCAGAGCCGCACTGGCACAGGGCCCGCAATCGCCTGGTGACTCCTGCCGCTGTGTGTAGCATGGCCGAGCGGATCACAGCCTGACAGGAAGCGCTCACTAAGAGAGTATTCTGTGTACATATTGTGCCAGGCATTTATGTGCTTTAGTGCAAAAAGACAATTTATGTGTACACAAACCACAGTGAATAAGTGCTCAATAAAATGTAAGCAGAAAAGAACCTTCCTGAACGGGGTAGAGCTTCCCTGAAGACTTCCTCTTGTCTTCAATGAAATATATACAAAAAAATAAGGGATAATCTGCTAAATCAATGATAAGAAAAGAACATAGCGTATAACTGTGTATATGAATAAACCACGAGTGTAAAATTCACAAATGGCCACTCACACTTTCACTGAAGTTAGAAAGCCTTTACCATAAATTCATTTTTCAGCATGAATGCCTTTTCAGAATCAATTCTTCCATCTATATTCAATGCCTCATGAATTGGCTGAGATGTATGTGTTCATGACAGACGCACAGTCGGATTTGTCGGCATATGCACTAACCTTACCCAAACCCCTATTAAAAAACGGACACAGGTTATACTGTTGGAAATAATTAGTCCACAGCTTTATTAAATTATTAATGCCCACTTTCTCCTCCATCTACCCTCCGATTTAACCAGGTCATTCCCCGCCACAGCTCAGGACTTGACACCTAAAGCTCCTGAGCGACCCCCACCACACCGGAATAAGGCCTGTTGAATGCCTTCCTGAAGGCCCAATTTAAAAAGATCAAACCTTACATCCGAAAACGTACCCCATCCCCCCTGGTGTACCCAGGGAGCTTGCCTCCCAGTTCGTTGTGTCTAACTGTTACACCACCCCCACAACTGATAAATACCGCCATCAGTTTTTTATTAATTCGTCCTGGACACCGAGCCACCGCGGCGGGGTACCTAGTATGTCTCCAATGTAACCGAGGAACCATTTCGGACCGCACCACCACCTCACCTGTGGCCAGCTCCCATAGCCGGTCCACCTCCCTCTGCCTCCACCTGATCAATTCCTTTTCCGGGACCATGCCGATATCCTTCCTGCCCTTGCGGATTACCAGAATGTCCTGGACAGTACCCCTTGTTACCTTCTGGAAAATTTTCTCCACTAATGTCTTGCCACCAAAACCCCCGAAAACAAAAACCACTCCAGCTCCACCAATTCCAAAGGAAAGCCCAGTTGCGCTTGACCCGAACCGCGGCTCCCTTCTGCGCCCTTTAGATGTAAGAGTGGCCCACCAACCATGTCACCAAACCTGAAACTAAAGTAATTAGCGACAAGGCATAGCCCCAAACACAAACCCATACGTCCATAGCCATTAAACCAAATAGACCGTCCGTAAACAGGACTTAAACCATACTGACTCCCACCTGCCTAAACGTTTCCCCAGGTCCTCACTTAAAACCAGACGGGACGCCTCTGTCGCCGCCATTATCAGGGAAGAATGGGCCCCAAAGTGCCCGGGATCCAAACCCAACATTGTCAAACCCCTCCAAACAAACCCCTGCGGGAATTGAATCGTTACAGCGCCGATCCATCCCCTTTTACCAGTAAGCCACCCGGGATGTCCAGGCTAAGCTCCAAGTGGCATGATGCGCTTGACGCCGGGCATACCCCTGACCCCGGCAAGGAATATAGCTTTACCAAACCTCCTTTACCAGACACATCCGTTCTTGTACAACACTACCGAATCGTTACCTTAACTGACTGAGGTTCGACAACCGAGTGTAGAACCCCCCAACACCCGCCTGAAAGGCACTCACCAGCTCTCCAATCCGAATTGCCCCAAGCCCCCGAGGAGGCCACCGCAAACAAACTCACCGCAAAAGTAGAGTAACACACCACCAGGCGTTGCGTTACCCAAGGAAATCAGCCACACGGCACCGACATATTTCACACCTCTCCGTAAGATCCGCGATGCCTGACGGACGTGACAACATTCCGTCACTTCCTCCCAATCGGTCAGTTTGAACCCTAACGCCAATGCCGCCATGCTCCTGTCCATTGCCGATGGAGCTAACGCTGAAAGAACAAGCGGCTTAGGAACCACAGCAAGGTATCCCTTCGCCCCTCCTTTGACTGGGACCCCCCAGTGAAACCAACCGCCTCGTCCCACATATCCCAAACCTTCACATAGGCAGTCCCCATAGGATTCCGTATCGATCCTCCAAGCATGGCGTCTCGACCTGCCACATTTCCTCCAGACCGGCCTGTCCCTCCTCCCGTGCCCCCTGGGGCCCCCATTCGCAGCTTGTCCCCTTGTGTGCGAGCCAAGTAACCAGCCCCTACCTTCCGCCAACCAGGCACGTGGCGTGCCTGCACCCGATATTAAACGACCTGCACAGTGATACGAATCGCCGCCATCGGCGTACCTCCTGAACCGAGGACCCGGCTGGATGGTAAACCGCATGAACCCCGCCGTATTGTCCGTGAATTATGACTTTTCGTCCCTTAATCCTTCACCTTTTAGAGCCACGGCCACTCCCAATGGAAATAACTCAAAAGATGACAACTTCGAATAAGAGGACTTACCGTTCATGCCTCCCGCCACCGCTCCGCGCACCACCTGCCTTCCAGGTATGGCCCGGAATCTATGTTCCCAGAGGCATCCGTGAACAACTTGATACCACCCGCAATGGCTCCACAAGTAGCCTTTGCCATGAAACGGCTACAGACCCATTCCTCGCAACTACGCAACTAAGCGCTACGGAATCTGTTGGCGCTATATAAATGGCAATAATAATAATAATAATAATAATAACTAACCTGACATGCGAACTTGAAACTGCCTTATGAACAACTGCGATTTCTCAGCGTGACCTTCTTGGACCTGCGACCTTCACCCTGAACTCCCGAAGTGCAGTCAACTGACCCCCAGGCAATTGACACTCTCCTACCACCGAATCAATTTCCAGCCCAAGCTAAGACGTGCGATAGGATTCCCGCGACCATAAGGTATGTCCACAATGGCCCGGCCCAGCCGAGCCCACACAGCAAGCTATCTTACAGATAATGTACTAAGGAACCCCTTCCTGATTCCTCTTTCACCACCCACTCCCAGACGGAACCAACTTCCCGAAGTAGGAACATGAAATGAAACTGCCCCTTGGCAAGCAGAGGTTACCAATAGGCACCTGCAAACATGCAACCCAAAAGATGGAAGGGTCGTCAATAATCGAACGCATCCCGCTCCCCCGAACCAACTCGACGGCAAGGCCGAATGATGCCAAAGATACAGAACAGGTCCGCGTCGATGTCCTCATTTACCGATGCCCCTTTCGGGTGCAATAAGTTTTGTATCAGACAGAATTTGCCTGCCCCTTTCTAGGGGACCACCCCCCACGGAGACACCCACAGATCCACTAATGGCAGGGATGTAACGGACCAGCCATCCCCCCACTTGGGCTTCCTCGCGTGACCACTCGACTTTGAATGGAATAGCGAAACCCCCCCCCCAACAATCCCAGACATAAAACTAGCGCCTTCATGGGAGGCTTACTGCCTTAGCCACGGCAGCAACGCACTGGTCGTAACCGGTGCCGCTCCGAGCCGCAAAAGCCCCGGCGAGTACCCCTCCTGCCTTAGGTTTTCCTTTCTTGACGTGTCAGTTGACACCGTGACTCCCACCGCCTCCGGAACAGCCGTATCCAAGCCTACCCGACGGTCCCCAGTTGCATTGACCTTTCTTCCGTCCGGCCAGCACCACACCTCCTGGGGGTGCGCCGGCAGCCCCCCGGAAAGAGCGCATTTCTTGCACCATCATTAGGAACCATCATTAGGAACCGGGCACCTTACCCCGATTACGCCTACTAGAATACAAAAGCCCTAAGCCAATTACCAAAGTCTTCAGCATCTTGTGATACTTCCCCCCCAATGTCCCCGCGAAGGACACATGCCCATTTCGTTGCGCCGCGCCTGGAATATTGCCACACATCTAACTGTTCTCCTACCCCATCGGATGTCCCCGGTACCGGTACACCGTATTCCCCTTCCCTTCCCGTCACGCCGTCACCACCGCCCTAACTTCTGCCTCCCGACCACCCTCTGGTGACCCCACCCTTCCGCACCGCGGGGACGGCCCCTTATTCCTTGATCATGACTCTAAAATGATTTTTGCAATTTATTTAAAATTTGACAATTTTTATTTTTGAATGTCACATGTTGATTGTGGAGGGTACAGAAGAAGAAAAAGGGAACGGGTACACATTAGACCTTGAACACTTGGTCTCAGTTTATGTAGTTGACAAGCATTATGTAGGTTTGACACAGATATCTAGATATATACACCGCTTTTACATAAATATACATTTACATATACCCTTTCAACATCAAGTGTATACAGGCACCTTTACCCGCACTGATTTAATCCCTACGTTGTTTCTGTGTTCCTCTCCTTCTTTCCCCTCCCCTAGGTTTAAACACTAATCCCCAAAACGTGGGGTAGAACTAAATAATCCCCTCCTCGAGAAGGGGTTGAGTGGGGGGGGGGGGATGGAAGGGTTACCTTCCTGCTTTCCTCGTAATTTTACATGCGGTTCTCATGCTCCAAGTAATTTTTATGACTGTGGAGGCTTTCCTGCGTAATCTCCTACTCATCTCTTACGCTCCATGACTCCCACCCCTTCGGGTTGTGTTTTCTGTTATCCCTTATATCCAGCCTTAAATTGGTCCCACCCGGCCCAGGCCAATACCATTTTCTGTCTTTTCCCTACCGATTCTGCATATGCTATTTCATGTTTTTTGTTTGTTTCTACTGTATCCATGATCCCTTTAATTGTCGGGGGTTTATCCTGTTTCCAGTGTCTCGCAATAAGGTATAGGGTAGCGATTAGAACGTGGGTTATTACCACCTTGTTTTCCCATGGTATATTTGTTGGTAAACCCAGTAGTAAGAAGTGCAGAGGATTTTTTGGTACTTCTATTTTTGAAATATTTCTCACTATGTCATGAACCTTTGTCCACATTGGAAGGAGGGCCGTGCATGACCACCAGACATGGATCATTGTGCCCTTTTGTATGCCACACCTCCAACACCGAGGAGAGCTATCTGGGTATACTCGCGCTAGTCTAGCTGGTACCATATACCATCTTAATAAGATTTTCCTGTGCAGTTCTATATGCGCTGCACAGTGAGTGATTCCTTGTAGTGCCCGTAGGCATATGTCCCATTGTGTTTTGGAAATGGTCCCCCCACAGTCCTTTGCCCATTCCTCTGCGTATCTGCATTGTGCAAAGGGTTTATGGGTGTTGATTGCTTGGTAGCACACTGATAATTGTCCTCTCTGTGGGGCAATTCCTATACATAATTTTTCAAATCTAGTGATGGTGTTACCTTCCTGATCTGTCTGTAATGATTGTTCCTTTTGGGAGTCTAAAAAATGTGTAACTTGGAGATATGAGTAAAACATGGATTGGGGGATGTTATAATTATTCGCTAATTGTGAGAAGGGTATCTTTTTGTCCCTATCGTAAAAGCAGTGGATGTGATGGATTCCCGCCCTTTTCCATGCAGCTGCATTAAAGTGCGGGATCCAGTATGGCAGGTCCGATATTGGTGTGGCCTTGGAAATTATATGTGTCCTAATTAGGTGGTGCTTGTGTTTGTCCCATGTTTGCAGCATATACTGCGTAATCGGCAGCACTTCCGGTGCTTTGGGTCTGCGTTCTTTTGGCGCCCAACATAATGTGGCTAATTTAGTTTGCAGGGGTACCTCTTCTATTTCAACCCATTGTGGTCTCATTGTGTCCCCCATCACTTGTGTCAGTGGTGCCAACACTGCCGCCTTGTGGTATAGAAGGAGATCTGGGACTCCTATGCCTCCCTCAGAGTAGCTTCTATGCAGATGTTTCCTGGCTACTCTAGGTCTTTTCCCTGCCCAAATAAATTTTGTTAAGTCCTGTTATGCCTTTTTGAAGAAGGATATTGTATCTTAGGCAATAGCATCATCTTAAAAGCCCCACCCACGATAGGTATTTGTCTCTCCAATCTCTCATGGTGTGTGCGATTATCCTCCATATCCTACCATAGTTGTCTTCCATGAGATTGTTGGGATTACGGGAGAGCCATAGGCCCAAGAACTGAACATGTGTGTCTGACCATTCAAATTTAAACCTTGATTTTAGATATTGGGATGTTGTCTCTGCAAGATTAATCCCCATAGCCTGGGATTTAGATTCGTTAAGCTTGTAATAGGACACCGCCCCATATTCCATCAGTATTTTGTGAACCTCCGGTACCGACGTCAGCGGCTGTGATAGAGTAATGAGGACGTCGTCCGCAAATAGGCTAAGTTTATGTTCCCTGCCTCCTGCCTTAATACCGTGTATGCTCGGTGTTGATCGGATAAATTCTGCCAGGGGTTCGAGTGCCAAAATGTATAGACTCGGAGACAGGGGGCAGCCCTGTCGCGTGCCATTGGTTAGCTTAAACCTTGAGGATGTGTACCCTCCCGTGGACACCACCGCTGTCGGTCCGTTATATAGGGCCATAATCTGGGAAACAAACTTGCGTGGAATCCCGAATTTATCCAGGGCCGCGGCCAAGAACCCCCAGCCTAGCCGGTCAAATGCTTTTTCAGCATCCAGTGAAAGCAGGAGGCCCTCAGCCCCGGCCCTTGTCATGTGTCCCAGCAGGTCCACCACTCTGCGGGTGTTATCTGCCCCCTGTCGCCCCGCTACAAACCCCACTTGGTCTCCCTGTACTATAGTGGGTAGGATCGCAGAAAGTCTTACCGCCAGAATTTTAGCGTATATTTTCGCGTCCACATTTAGCAGCGATATGGGTCTAAAATTTTTGCATTCTGTGGGTTGCTTTCCTGGTTTAGGGAGCGTGATAATATTAGCTAAAAGCATGTCAGGCGGCAGTCCTCTATCATGGGTGGTGGCGTTAAACAACGACTTCATATATGGCTCCAGAATGTCGCCAAATACCCGATAGTACTTTCCTGTCAGACCATCTGGTCCTGGAGCTTTATGGGGTGGCAGTCCCCCTATGATCTTCAGTATTTCACTAGCCTCGATAGGTGCGGTTAGGGATTCAGTTTGGGTGGCGTTTAGTCTGGGTAAGGTTATCTTGTCTAGAAAGGTTTTGATTTGTTCCCCCGATGGTATGGAGTTAGGGTGGTCCGTTTCTATGTTATATAAAGTTTTATAGAACGCTGCAAATGCTTCCCTTATGTCTTGGGGTTTATGCACCGTCTTAGAGTTATTAATACGTATGGATGTTACGCGTTGTTTCGCTTGTTATGTTTAAGGAGATTGGCCAATACCTTGCCTGCTTTATTACCTTGATGGTAGAACTTAGCCTGTAGTTTCTGCAGTTGGTAATTGGTTTTAAGTAAGTTAGCTTCATCTATTTGGGATTTGAGTGTCTTGATTTGTGTGGCCAGCTCTGTGGATGAGTTGAGTTTGTTTTGTTTTGTCAAAAGTTCCAATTTGTGGAGTCTGTCGGTCATTTGTTGTTCCCTCTGACGTTTTAGGTAGCTCGCCCTCTGTATGAAAAGTCCCCTAACTACCGCCTTGTGGGCCAGCCACAAGGTGTCTAGGGACATCCCCTCAGTGTTGTTCCTAGTGAAATAGTCTGTCAGTTCCGCTCTAACTTTTTTGATAAAGTCTACGTCGTGTAGTAAAGATTCGTTGAGCCTCCAGAACCCTTTCCCTTTGAGTGTGTGTGTGTCTCTCAAGTGCAAAAATACAGGCGCATGGTCAGACCAAGTGATCTGCCCTATCACACATTTCTCTATTTGCGTCAGATCAGTTGGGAGTGTGTAGTATCGGTCTAGTCTCGTATATGAATTGTGAACCGCTGAATGGAATGTATAGTCCCTCTCGTGATCATGTGTGGTGCGCCACACATCTAACAGGTTGTGGAATTGTAATCGGGATCTAAGTGCCTTGCAAGAACCTTGCAGTGTGCGCAATCTTTGGCTGGTAAATCTGGCCGATGAGTCCAAGGATGGTTCCGCTATGAAATTAAAATCTCCACATAACACTAGGGTACCTTGTTTTACTTTATCTAACTTGTTGCATAACGTCTCTAAGAACTGGGCCTGGTTGGAGTTGGGAAAATATGCATTAGTTAGTGTGTAGGTCACTTCGTTCACTATGCAAACCATAATCAGGTATCTCCCTTTGGAGTCCGAGACTTTACGCAGGAGGGTGAATGCTACGTTATCATGTACCAGGATAGATACCCCTCTGGCTTTTGTGCCTGCAATGGAGTGGTATTGTCTGCTATATGACTGGGAGTATAGGGGCTTGGTTGGCTGTTTATTAAAATGTGTTTCCTGAAGGCACACTATATCACATTTCCAATTGGATAGGTCTTTACCCATAAGGTTACGTTTGTGTTGGGTATTCAACCCCTTAACGTTGTATGTGACTAGTTTCATAATTTGTACTCAGAGTTTTCTTTGGGCATCTTGATTATCTTAAGTCGTCTGAGCGTCGGTGTCCCCCTTGGAAGGTGTGGGAAGGTGGGAAGGGATAGGGTAAAAAGACATACCATAGAACACATAACTTGCATTGTAACAATAACATTAAATATGAACATACTGGCCCAAGAACTGACCCCTTGGGGTCTGTGGTTGCCTCTTTTTGGGCCTTGACAACCACGTGTGGACGTGGTGAAAATATCCGCTGCCATTGAGAACGGCATCCCCTTGGCAACGGATTCCCTCTGAACTGCAATCTGAGTGCTCTCCTTAGTTTACTCCTTAATTTGCTCCCCCCTAACCTGTATGGTATACATTCCCCACATTGTATATATTGACGTCTCTTGTTAACATATGGGTTTTTTTTTTATATATAATATAATACATACATTACTCTGTGGTTTCCCTTTGCTCGAGCTAAACTACTCAGCTCTATAGATAGACCTCCCTCTTTTTATTTTTCTTTTTTTATAATGGAATTTTTTTTTTTTTTTT
Source organism: Pelobates fuscus (assembly GCF_036172605.1). Taxonomy (NCBI): domain Eukaryota; kingdom Metazoa; phylum Chordata; class Amphibia; order Anura; family Pelobatidae; genus Pelobates; species Pelobates fuscus. Next base: position 276,036,377 of record NC_086322.1, read on the forward strand.
ATTATTTTATTTTATTTTTTTAAATTATTTTTCTTTTATAGTTTTGGCTCCTGTTAGCCCGTTTTTGTTGTCCAGTGGACCTGAACTGATCCATTTGTGTATTATTCGTACGTTACCCGTAGAAGTTCACCACCTCCATCCGGAGTAATAGGCGCACAGTCCCTTCTGGGTCATGGTGTTTTCTGCCATTCTGGGTTTAGCTTCCCTGTGCCCGACTCAGATGGGCGCTTTACATTCTGTATAGGTATGTTCCAGTCCTTCAGCTTTTGTTGACCTTCCTCCACAGTTCTGATTGCATGGATAGTCCCATTTTTCATCACTTGAATCTTTGTGGGATATCCCCAGCGGTAAGGCACATTTTGCACACGCAGAGCAGCCGTGATGCTTGCTAGGTTCCGACGTTGTTGGAGTGTAGCTGATGACAGGTCTGCGTATATCTGTAAGGCTTTGTATTCCTCCATCGGGCGTTGTTTGCGACTCGCTCTCATAATTAGGTCTTTTACATGGAAATAATGGATCCGCATGAGAACATCCCTTGGTGATGATAGCGGTATATGTTTCGGTCGTCCGACCCTGTGAATGCGGTGTATAATAATCTGGTCTGGAACTACCTCAGGTATAAGTTTGGCGAAAAAGGAAATGGTGTATTGAAGCAGTTGTTTGCCGTCCACCTCCTCCGGGATGCCCCTAATTCTGACATTGTTCCTCCTGGAACGATCTTCCAGGTCTGTGAGTTTGTCTTCCTGGGCTTTGATTTTCTGTTCCAGCTCCTGCATGGCGTCCGCCATATTGTTATGGGCTTCTGCATGTTCTGCCATCTTATTTTCAATGTAGGAGGTACGGTCCCCCAGGTCCGACACATCTTTGCTATATTAGCAATTACCTCCTTAAATTGATGCATAAGGGAGTTATTCAGGGTGTCCAGCAGGGACTTCATTCTTGTCTCTGTTATAGGACCCTCGTTCCCTAACTGCACCTCGTTGTCTGTGTCCGACATGTGAGCATCCGCTCCGTCGTCGTCGGCGCCATCTTGTTCTTTCTCCGGCGGCTTTTTTTGTCTGGGCGCCTTCTGGGCAAAGAACGCCGCTTTATCTATTTTTGCCTTATGTTTTGCTGCCATTTGTGAGGGTAGCTGATCAGGGGTCGGCAAGAGTAATTTACTGCTGGATGTCTGCAGTTTAAGTCGCTGTATTTCGGCGCTTATCGCCGATCGGGTAGGAGCACAGCACTATGCGTCCATTCCCGCTGGCTGCCGGCCACGCCCCCCGATTTTTGCAATTTAAAAAGTGTGGTGAGTTTATTGACTCACCGCCCGAACCCCCGTCTGCGCTGTCCTTCTGTCCCCTTTGCCAGGCTCTGGAGTATCCGGTGGATGCCAACTCCTGTCCGCGCTGGTCCAACCTCAAGCCCGTAGGAGTAACACTCCTCGACCTGCTGGGAGAAGATAACCTGGGTAGTCTGTTCTGATATAGCCTTCCCAGCCCTTCCTCCCTGCGCTCCATTCTGTCGTCCCAATCTCTGCTCCTTCTTGCTGCCTGACCTTCCTGGCCGCAGGCGTCATGCCTCTGCCCTAGTGAAATCCTGCCAGATGAAGATGAAGCGCTGCACTGACACCTCCTCCTCTCCCAGGAACTGGATCTCCTCCTACCACACTGACTTCTTGACGGGCTCCTCACCTGCTCCTCCATCCCACATCCGACCTCCTGCTGCTGCTGTGCCTGTCATTGTCCCTGCGCTGCTCCCTCCCGTACTCACACCTGCTGACGCTCCTCCTGTGTTCCTGCTCCTGAGAACGCCCCCCAGGGGGCTCCCGCTTGCCTCTGTCCCTTACGTCCATTTCCAACCGTCCTTGTCCTCTCTTCTGCCCTCTGCTTGCAGTACCTGGCCTCTCCACGGCCGCCTCATCCACTTGTGCCCCCTTTAATTAATCCTGGTTGCCAGCCTTCCCCTCCATAGCTGCTCTGCTGCGCCTGTGAAGACTCCGCCTGCTGCTTTCACTATCCCCTTCCTTCACCTCTGACCTGACCCTGGCCCCATCCAGGGCTGCCTCCGTCTGTGTCCCGCCGACCTGGACCCCTCCTCCCCGCCTGCCCATTGGGGGGGGGGACCGCTTTTACACTGCTGGCCCCTTGCATCATTCCCCCCGTCCCTCAGGTATGCCACCAGGGGCAGACTCACCAGGACGCCTCTTGCTGCTCTCCCTGCCCGGCGGCCATCATGTCATGCTGGATTTCGCTGTCATTCGTGATTTCCCGCCCCCCCGCCTTATGGCAGGGGGTGCTCTTCCTGTGCGGCCTCATCATGACCTGCAACCCTTCCTGACCGGCGCCGCGTCGAACAGATGGCGCTGGCCGCCCTCCAACTGCCGCCTGCTTTCCAACCTCGTTTTCAGCTGTCCCCTTGCCACCTCCTGACAGGCTCTTGCGCCGCCGAACTGCCGATGTCACTCCCGGGCTGCAGCTGGGACGGCCTCGCTCTCCTTGCCGGCCTCTGTTCCGACGCCGCGTGGGGGAGGGGAGGAGCAGACGTGCTCAGGGCCCCCCAGCTGCTCCTGCAGCCACCAGCCACGATTTCTGCCACAACCTTTGTGTCCAGGATGGTGGCTTGCTTGGAGTTCTGTCTGAGGCTGATGGGAGTGAGAATGCAGCAGCAGCTCACTCCAGCCTCTCCTGTACCTCCATGCTGCCTCCTGCTTCAATACTGCTCTGTTCTTCTATGCTGCCTCCATGCTGCTGCCTTCTCCCTCCAGGGCAGGCAGCTTTCACAACTGCCAGGTAAGCTTAGGTTCAGTTAAAATGGCCACTTCATATCATGGCTGGTGTAAATACTCCCCTTATGGCTCCGCCCTACCCAGCATGCTAGCTGTCACTAACTTCCTGTGGATGCCTACCTCCTGGCTCTGTCAAGGCCTATTCCTCTTAGCTGCGCTGATCCATGGGCTACAGGAGAAAAGATGCAATAAAGTTGTAGTGCACATTCAGAAGTATAATAAAAATAAATTTAATAACTTACATCAAAGTATAAAACAATGGGTGTAGTCTCTCTGTCACCACCAGGGGTCCTACGCGTTTCGTCCGTATATAGGACTTCCTCAGGGATTTCAGTGACAAGCAATGACAGGATACAAGTGAACAATTTGATTTGATTTGTTCACTTGTATCCTGTCATTGCTTGTCACTGAAGTCCCTGAGGAAGTCCTATATACGGACGAAACACGTAGGACCCCTGATGGTGACAGAGAGACTACACCCATTATTTTATACTTTGATGTAAGTTATTACATTTATTTTTATTATACTTTTGAATGTGCACTACAACCTTATTGCATTTTTTTCCTGAGCACATACATCTCAGCCAATTCATGAGGCATTGAATATAGATGGAAGAATTGATGCTGAAAAAGGAATTTATGCTAAAGGCTTTCTAACTTCAGTGAAAGTGTGAGTGGCCATTTGTGAATTTTACACTCGTGGTTTATTCATATACACAGTTATACGCTATGTTCTTTTCTTATCATTGATTTAGCAGATTATCCCCTATTTTTTGTATATATTTATTTGCTTTAGTTTTGTTTTTTTAAATCAGCAATTAAAATTCACATTTTAGTACTCATTACACATATTTAAAGTGACACTCCAGGCATATTCTGAGCAGAAAGACAACTCAAGTGCATTTGATTTAAGCCTCAAATTTATGCTGAGAGTGGCTAGTCAGTTTTCCATGCACTCACACTGGCCGTACCCATTAAAGACTGAATAATTCAATAATGAGTAAGCGCTAAGAAAATATGTAATTACTCAGTACAGCTGCACTGTGCCCCAGTGATATACCACAGTGTACACAGAAATAAACATGACCGGTGTATAGTCGCCATATGGGCAGTCGGACTCCAGGACAACCCTCCCACATACCTAACCCAATAACTCACTGACACTCTGGTAGATGGGAAAAAATGTCCACAGCTTTATTTAAAACAATCCAGAATAATAACAATTTATTAATTTCCATATTAATAACCATAACAATATTAATTTAACAATAAACATGGGTCATTGCCCCCCATACTCCGCCCTCGCATCCGAATCCTTCTGTTGATATAAAAGGCAATGACCCCCATATAAATAACACACATATATATATATATATATATATATATATATATATATAACATACATGCCAACATATTCCAACATACCAACTTAAAGTGCCAAACATAAATTAACCATGGCAGGGGTATACCCGGATACCCCTGCCCCACCAGATTCTGAGCCACCGACAGGACTCGGAACCTACCAACCACCAATGACCACAGTTTTACGTCTCCATGACGTTCATCCTAGGGAGCTTATTTCTTTTCCTTCAGCTCCCTATCCCGCCGCTGTGAAAAAACGGGCTAACCCCCCACTAGAAACAAAATACAGGGAGGGTGGGTGGGACAAACTCAGCAAGGTAGTAATTAAAAGTGAAAGATCTAAAATGGCTGCCTATTTAAATAGCCAAGCCCACTTACCCATAACTCCATCCCTTCCTTACTTCCTCCTATGCCCGCCTCCTAACCCCTGTCAAGGCCTTTTTCCGCCTAGCTGCGCTTTGGCTACATGGGGCTACATGACCGGTGTATAGTCGCCATATGGGCAGTCGGACTCCAGGACAACCCTTCCACATACCTAACCCAATAACTCACTGACACTCTGGTAGATGGGAAAAATTGTCCACAGCTTTATTTAAAACAATCCAGAATAATAACAATTTATTAATTTCCATATTAATAACCATAACAATATTAATTTAACAATAAACATGGGTCATTGCCCCCATACTCCGCCCTCGCATCCGAATCCTTCTGTTGATATAAAAGGCAATGACCCCCATATAAATAACACATATATATATATATATAACATACATGCCTGAGAACTGAGCGGGGATCCACCGAAGGGCAGGCTAATTGAGCTGCTGTCCGTCCTCAGCACTCTCTTGCAACTTGTTTTTTTGCTCTCCTTAAGCTTAAAGGGTAATCCAGACGTGGACCCCTTGCTCACGGTGCCTAGAGAGATATCAGCTATGCCTCACTGATGATGCCTAACAAGGCTGAAACGATCGTCTGGGGTTGCTGTGTCTCTCGTGCAGAGAGAGACGGCCTGTATTTTGGATCTGTTCTGCCCTTTTGGGTGGAATCAGTCTAAGATGCATGGTCTGGTTTTCTTTGTAATGGCACAAGATGAGCTAAAACCAGCTTGAGAACTGAGCGGGGATCCACCGAAGGGCAGGCTAATTGAGCTGCTGTCCGTCCTCAGCACTCTCTTGCAACTTGTTTTTTTGCTCTCCTTAAGCTTAAAGGGTAATCCAGACGTGGACCCCTTGCTCACGGTGCCTAGAGAGATATCAGCTATGCCTCACTGATGATGCCTAACAAGGCTGAAACGATCGTCTGGGGTTGCTGTGTCTCTCGTGCAGAGAGAGCCAGCCTGTATTTTGGATCTGTTCTGCCCTTTTGGGTGGAATCAGTCTAAGATGCATGGTCTGGTTTTCTTTGTAATGGCACAAGATGAGCTAAAACCAGCTTGAGAACTGAGCAGGGATCCACCGAAGGGCAGGCTAATTGAGCTGCTGTCCGTCCTCAGCACTCTCTTGCAACTTGTTTTTTTGCTCTCCTTAAGCTTAAAGGGTAATCCAGACGTGGACCCCTTGCTCACGGTGCCTAGAGAAATATCAGCTATGCCTCACTGATGATGCCTAACAAGGCTGAAACGATCGTCTGGGGTTGCTGTGTCTCTCGTGCAGAGAGAGCCGGCCTGTATTTTGGATCTGTTCTGCCCTTTTGGGTGGAATCAGTCTAAGATGCATGGTCTGGTTTTCTTTGTAATGGCACAAGATGAGCTAAAACCAGCTTGAGAACTGAGCGGGGATCCACCGAAGGGCAGGCTAATTGAGCTGCTGTCCGTCCTCAGCACTCTCTTGCAACTAGTTTTTTTGCTCTCCTTAAGCTTAAAGGGTAATCCAGACGTGGACCCCTTGCTCACGGTGCCTAGAGAGATATCAGCTATGCCTCACTGATGATGCCTAACAAGGCTGAAACGATCGTCTGGGGTTGCTGTGTCTCTCGTGCAGAGAGAGCCAGCCTGTATTTTGGATCTGTTCTGCCCTTTTGGGTGGAATCAGTCTAAGATGCATGGTCTGGTTTTCTTTGTAATGGCACAAGATGAGCTAAAACCAGCTTGAGAACTGAGCGGGGATCCACCGAAGGGCAGGCTAATTGAGCTGCTGTCCGTCCTCAGCACTCTCTTGCAACTTGTTTTTTTGCTCTACATGCCAACATATTCCAACATACCAACTTAAAGTGCCAAACATAAATTAACCATGGCAGGGGTATACCCGGATTCTGAGCCACCGACAGGACTCGGAACCTACCAACCACCAATGACCACAGTTTTACGTCTCCATGACGTTCATCCTAGGGAGCCTATTTCTTCTACTTCAGCTCCCTACCCCTCCACAAGCTCAGACCTTGACTCCTTAAGCTGTCAGATCTCCGCCACCCCGAAGAAAAAGTGCCTTGGTTAAGCCATCCTGCCAGCCCAGGGTCAACAGATCCCAACCAACTTCCGAGAGATGGACTCCATCCGAGCGGTAGTACCCCGGCAACCCACCTTCCAACTCGCTGTGCCGTACCACCACACCCCCTAGCTTCTGCACGAAGCTTGCCATCAAGCTATTCACTTTCTTCCTACACCTGTCAATAGCCTCCGGGTCCCTAGCGAGCCGCCAACGCCTCCTCGGGACAATTTCCGACCAGACCAACATCACCCCAGGAAGCAGGTCCCTTAAACTGTTAAGATCCTGCTTCATCCACTTCACCAGCCGGCGCTGCGGCGTGAGGCCTAAGTCGTTGCCCCCCGCATGGAGTACCAGCAGGTCCGGCCTTCGCCCGCCTGCCACCAACCGGAACACCATCCCGCAGACCTCCCCCCAACAAAAACCCCTGTACCCAAACCATTGCACTGCCAACTAGTCCCTATGAAAGCCCAGCTGGTGGCCCTGAGCTCGAGCTGCAGCCCTCCTTCTGGCCCAGAAGACAAATGAATGGCCCACGATCCATGTGACACGGCCTGGGGGGAGAGAAGAAAACAGATCGTAACATCCCCAATCGTATCCAACCCACCCCGAGGCCCTCGCAGGCCCCCCACTGTACTAGTCCAATAAACCCAAGCGCACATACGAACAGAACCGTACCGACTCCCATCTCCCAATCTGCTTCACTATGCCATCCCCCAGACCCAGCCGTGCCGCCTCCGTGGCCGCCCCAATGCGAAAAGAGTGTGTGCCAAACTTATCCGCCCTCAATCCCAGCTTCCCCAGGCCTAACCGAAAAACCTTGGTGAATTGGAACCGGGAGAGGGAAGACCCGTCCGTGTGCACCAGCAGCGAACCCCCAACCCCCGGCCTTCATGCCATGTACCCCGCCACCGCAGCCACCGGGCACAGAGCGGAGCCCGGCAGGGCCCGCAGCGTCACGTCTGGCCCCTGCCCATCGCGTCCGTCTTGGATTTCGCCAGGTGTACAACCACCTTCCCTTCTAGCACTCGGACCCCCGACACCTGAACCCCCCCGGCCACAGCCCTCGTGGCACTCACCAACTCCCCTACCCGAAAAGCTCCAAAAAAGGCCAACAGAAACGCCGCCTGGAACAACGATGCTTCGAACCCGTCGAAACAAATATTAGGCACAGTCCGACCAGGTCCCCAACACTCGCACCGATACGGGGCGCCGAGTGTCAGGCCGCCTGCGGCCCCGCCGGTACCCCTTCAGAGGCTGCCTGATGACAAAGGCCTTAGTAAGATCCTCTTTCCCCTGTAGCTTAAACCAGAAAGCCATCGCCGCCATGGACCTGTCAACCACCGCCGGGGACGCCCCCTTTGCCAGAAATTGACAGGTGTACCAGAGAAACGCATCCGTGAGCGATTCCCCCGCTGGCGTGCGGTCCAACCCATGCCATGACCTTTCCCAAGATTCCCAGACCTTACTGTATGCGGCCCATGTGGCCGGCGCCAGCGAAGCCTTCACAAGTCCAAGCAGGTCGCACCGAGCCACCAAATCTCGTCCGGGCATGCCTCCTGCGCTTCCGGTGCCACCGTCCGGAATCGGGACCACTGAAAACGAGACAGAGCGTCAGCCACATCATTCATGACCCCAGGCACATGGCGTGCGCGAAAAACGACATTTAACGACATGCATAATAAAACGAAACGCCGCAGCAACCTGACCACGGGTTTCGACGCCGCCGATAGATTATTTACCGCGTGCACCACGGCCATGTTGTCCGTGAAGAAGACCACCTTCCGGTCCAGCAGCCGATCCCCCCACAGGGCCAACGCCACGACCAGCGGGAACAGCTCCAAGAAAGCCAAGTTACGCATGAGGGGGCTCGTTCACCTCTCCCTCGGCCAGCGCTCCGCACACCAACTTCCCCCAAAGTAGGCCCCGAAGCCTATGCTACCAGACGCGTCGGTGAACAGCTCCAGTTCCGCAGCCGACACGTCCTCCTGCCTAAAAATCACCGTTCCATTGAACTCCCGCAGAAAAGCTTCCCATACGGCCAAGTCGGCCCTCATGGCCGACGACACCCGAATGAAGTGACACGGGGAGCGCACCCCCGCCGTCGCAGCCGATAAACTATGGCTGAAAACCCTGCCCATTGGGATCACCCTGCACGCAAAATTCAGCATCCCAATCAACGACTGCAGCGGCCGCAGTGTAACCTTGCGGGCCTGTGCCACCGCTGTCACCTCCCCTTTTAGCCTTTGTAGCTTATCCAATGGCAGCCGACACTCCCCTTGTACCGCGTCTATCTCCAGCCCCAGAAAACTAAGGCACGTAGCCGGCCCCTCTGTCTTGTCCGCCGCTAGCGGGACCCCGAAATGCCAGCCACCCACTCGATCGTTCTCAGTAAGTGAAGGCAGGCGGGGGAGTCCGCCGGCCCCACACAGAGAAAATCGTCCAGATAGTGCACCACTGCTCCACTCCCCGCCTCGACCCTAACCACCCATTCAAGAAACGTACTAAATTTCTCAAAATAGGAGCAGGAGATAGAACAACCCATTGGGAGGCACAGATCCACGAAGTACTCCCCGTCGAAGAAACACCCCAGCAGGTGATGACATGCTGGGTGGACCGGAAGCAGCCTAAACGCCGCTTCAATATCCACCTTAGCCATCAGTGCCCCATGCCCAGCCCTCCTGACCAGCTCGACCGCCCTGTCGAATGATGCGTAGGAGACCGAGCACAAGTCCCTGTCAATATCATCATTCACCGACTCCCCTTTTGGGTAGGAGAGGTGGTGAATAAGCCGGAACTTCCCCTGTTCCTTCTTGGGGACCACCCCGAGTGGGGAAACCCTCAGCCCCTCCAGCGGAGGAGTCGGGAATGGTCCCGCCATTCTCCCCAGTTTGACCTTGCCCAGTTTTTCATGTACTACACCCGGGAATTCAGCCACCGATTTTAGGTTGCGCAGAACCCCTGTCCCCCCCCCGGTTCCGGAAAGGGATAAAGAACCCCTACCCAAACCCTGCCCGGAGTGCCGCGGCATCCGCCCTATTACCGTAGCGGCTTAGCCATGGCTCCATCGCGTCTAGCCTCACCGGGGTTAAACCCCGGGTCAAGCAAAACTCCCCCTCCCCCCAGCCGCAGTAGGGACTCCGGCATGCCCGGACTTCCCTTTTTTGAAGCACCGGTTGAGCCCATGGGCGCCTCCGCAGCCCGAACACTCAGGCTTAAAGCGACAGGTGGATCCCCAGCAGAAGCCCTTTTGCAAGGCGGCCGACGAGGCGGACTGCCCCTTTGCGCCGGCCGTGGACTGAAAGGGCTGCGCCTTCTGCGCCATCATTAGCTTCATCCAGAGAGGCAGGTCCATTTGATCCCATCTCATACCTGGATTAGCCGCCAAACGCTGCCTGAACTGCGCCCCGCTATTCCCGCTATTCCCCGTCCTGGGTGGAGGGGGCGCCCTCCCGGCCGCAACCCCGCGCCATCTCTCGTTCCAGGGGGCCGCCCGATGTCGTCCCCCGCTCCAGGCGCAGCCCTCCCCGAACTGGGAGCTGCGCCGTGCACCTCCCGGGCCGCCGCCCGCCTGCAAGTGCTCCTCCTAGGTCCCGGTAGCGTGCCGGGAGGCGGGGCCTCGACCATGCGGCTACCAGGTCCGTCGCGGCCTGCTCCCGCCGCCCCGCGGCTCCCGGCTCCGTCTTCACCGGACCCCGCGTCCGGGCTCAGCCTCCGCGGTGGCCTCCGGGCCCGCACAGGACGACCTCCGCCGCCATCAGGATCCGCTGCTCCCGCCAGGGCCGGTCCAAGTTGGGCCCGCAACCAGTCCACGCCACGTCCTCGAGCCGCCGACCGGATCCCCTCCAACAGCTTCTCCATGTCATCCATCGACCCTGCAGAGGAGAGAAAAAACAAAGGCCCACCAAACCAAATCTGTGGACACAGGAGTGCACACAAACTCAGCAAGGTAGTAATTAAAAGTGAAAGATCTAAAATGACTGCCTATTTAAATAGCCAAGCCCACTTACCCATAACTCCATCCCTTCCTTACTTCCTCCTATGCCCGCCTCCTAACCCCTGTCAAGGCCTTTTTCCACCTAGCTGCGCTTTGGCTACATGGGGCTACAATATTACCAAAAAAGAGCGCTAGTACTGGAGATGGTAAATCTGTAATTAAGCAAAGAGAAATATAGTGCAGATTGTACAATACATAATATATATGGAGGGGTGGGGGGAAAGAACTCACATGGACCAGAGCCCTATACCCCCTGGGTTTGCAAGGCTCCACAGGAGAGGGGAAATCCCACAAAAGATAGATGGAAGCTGTTAGCAGTTGTCTCTATGGCCAAACTGATTTGAATAAGTGGTGGGTCCAGCTGATAAAGCTCCCCACATAAAAGCATGTGTACAACAGGTTAAAACTCCACAGTCACGATCACTACTGGGTATCAAATGTCCCTCTCACGTGATGACTTCCGGGTCCGCCTATCCGATGATGTCTGCGTGACGCGTTTCGCCCGCCTTTCTGGGCTCCTCCATCCATTAAAGAGACTATCCAGCCAACCCGTTTTACTCACCTGGTTCCAGCGCCGGGAGCCTCGTGAAGCCGCGCCCCCTATTTCGTCAAAATGACGAAATAGGTGGGCGCGAGCAGGGAGCAATCAGACGCTTCCATTTGGAAGCGTCATTGCTCCCTTGTGCGCATGCACGGCTTTGCCGCACATGCCGCCCTATTAAGTCCTGAGCGCACTACCGCGCATGCGCGGGGCCGCAAGCTGTGCTGACTGACAGCTCAGCTCACGGTCTTTGCCCGCCCCCTCTCCTCTGCTGACAGGCAGGAGAGAGAAGGCGCGTACACAGTGCCTTCTCTCTCCTGCACACTTCAGACGTATTTTTATACGTCTGACGTGTACATGGCCTTTTTAGGGCCATGCATGATAGGAAGTCCCTCTGGTGACCGTCTGAGTGAAGGCCACTGGAGGTATTCCTATCAATCAATGTAAACACTGTATTTTCTCTGAAAATACAGTGTTTACATTAGATTGCCTGCAGGGAGCTATAGATCTCACCTGAACAACTACATTAAGCTGTAGTTGTTCGGGTGACTATAGTGTCCCTTTAAAGACTGAGTTCACCAGTGCTGTGAGTTGACACTTGGGAGGCCTACTAAGTATCGTTATCTCCTAGAATACTAATGACTAATTAATAAGACTTTTAGTTTTTATTCATATTGTCTAATGTGTTAAGGTAACAAAGGGAGACGTAGATTTCATTAAAAACATTCTATAAAATACTGGTACAAATAATGAAAACAAATAAACACATTGCACATTATAAATCAGCCAATATTGCACAAAATCTAAAAAAAAATACACCTCTTTGTATCATCAAGGGGTTACCTTTTGTAACAAAACTGAAATGTAAGCTGAAGCCCTGACTGTGACTTGTGACATCACAGTGACATCATAGTCTGAACACAAAACACTGAGGCACATTGCTGCATCTGTAACACATCCCTTCTGGAAAGCATTTTGAGATGGTGTGTGTTTCTATGCTGACCATGAATGCTTTACAGTTTTGTCTAATAATTATTCTGCTTAAGGCACAGATATGTAAGTAACCATAATATTAATGTATCCTTTAAAAAAGGAGGATGGGGACTGGGGTATTTACTGTCTCTGTTCCCCTTTATCCTCTTTTAATTTGTTTTTCTTTTTACTTCTCTATCCCTCTCATTTACACTCTCTCTCGTTTACTATATATTTTTTAATTTGTTTTCCATTATTATGACACTTTCGCTCTTTTCTTTCTTTCTACCCCAAGAAAGGACGAAAAAGCGCCTTGTTGAGGCGCCGGGCGAGTCATAATTGAGAACCAGAGGCCTATTTCCATCTGGTCCCAGGACAAAGAGGGTTACACTGCCAGCCACTGACAAAAGTTTTCGTTGTATCCCCACTAACCCAGCCCCTCATAGGTAAGACACGCATTCCAGATAGTGTCCTGATAGCAGAACAGCGCTGAGCATTTTTGGGGAGCCTTCTCCTCAATGACACTAGCCAGTATAGAGAACGCCGGTATCCAATTCCCAAATGTCTTGGGAATCTTCTGATAGAGGTATTTCTCCTTGTCTTTCTCAGATTCCTTATCGTCTTTCTCAACCAAGGGAGGAGCTTCCTCCACTCGAAGGAGGGAAAATATACAAAATCCCCTTTCCAAATCCTCTCCCTAATTTCTTGCTTCAAGTGCAAGCCCAGCGGGCCAGACCAGCACATGTAAGCAGCGCTCCGAGCCATGTCCAAAATGCCCGCTTCCTGGGAAGCTTCACCCACACTAGCTATTGCGCAGGACACCGCAGGCAAAGGGGGACCAAAGGTCACTGAAGGCAATGGACCACTGCCAACTACTGACATAGACCCAGGGGGCCCGAGGACTGCGCATTGCGGGGTTGCTGGGCATACTATCCATAGAGGATTCCCTGCTAACTGTCACACCCTGTTCCCACTGATCTAAAAAACCCTGAAAACCTGAGAGGAACCCGCCAACGCGGGACCCAACTGACTAAAAGAAGAAGGAACATTGTACTTACCCATTGATACCTGGCGCTCCGACTGCAGCACAGTAAGCACAGAAGGTAAAGGCAGATTGCCACAAATTCCAGTGTCCACAGTTTTCCTTAAAGGTGTTCCAGGCGCCACCTGCTGGGCAGTTCCAGTAACAGCAGCCAGGTCCTGTGAGTAGAGCAACGGAGAGGAGGTGAGCCCACAATCCACAACAGGAGGCAGCAATGATAAGTGGCCAGCAGGGGGGAGAGGGGACCCAGAGAGAACAGGGGACCCAGAAGAAGCAGGGAGTAGAACAGGAAGAGAAAAGGAAGGAGGAAGAAAGGAGGACCCAAGAAGGGGGGGGGGGGCAGAGGGACCAGAAGAGGAAGAAGGGAAACCAGGGGGCCCTCCCAGAGGCAAGAGGGGCTCCCTGGAAGAAACAAGAGAGGACTCCAGGGAAAATCCAGGAAACGGAGGGGGGGGGAAGAGACAGAAGGGGGGACAGGGGAAAGAGACCCACGGGAGCCTTCATCACTGGCAGAGGAGGCTCCCGACCTGCACAAGGCCGTCGCCAGAGCCCCCAACGGCGGTCCTGTGGTACCCCGCGTGGCCCTGGTCACATACCTGCCGTCCCACCTACCGCGGGGGGATCTGGAGGGTCGCTGGGCGGCCACATGCTGCCTGGAAGGTGCTGCCCGCCTCCCTCCACCACCGGCCCGCGTTCCCACGCTAGAGGCTGAGGCGGGCCGTGAGGCAGAAGCAGGGGTCGTAGATCGCGAGTACCACGCGGCATTAGTAGGCCGTGAGTCCCGTGCGGCATTAGTAGGTCGCGCATCCTGTGTGGCAGTGGCAGGCCGTGTGTCTGGAGCCCCAGCCACGCGGGACTGGCGATGCCTTAGGCTCATACCCCTCAACTAGCATCTGGGGACAGTCTAAGCAGCGGGTGGGAACGCCGGCTGGTGCTAGTGCTAGAGGCAGGGGCCGTAGGGGAGGACCCTGAAGGAGCATGGCTGCGGGGGGAACCACGCCGGCAGCGGAGTTCCCGGACACCACCCAGTGCAGCAGCAGCTCTGAGAGATGCCAGAATAGCCTAGACATCCATCCCTCAAGCAGATTAACCTACAGGCCCAGGACGAACAGGAGCAGGTGGACAGGAAGCTGTTTGTTGGCCCGAATCCCAAGTGGCCCTGAGACCACCCCCACCAAACTCACACACCACATAATCCCATCCACACATTCATACACAACCAATCAAACGCATCCATCCCCACACTCATACATGTGCCCTTGTCTCCCCAGGGCCTAAAACAATGTTGTATTCTGCATGGGCTTCTCTTTAATTTAAAGACAAAGCAAATCAGTGTGTAAGTCGCTTCAAGAATAGTGATGGGTCCAAACTAGTATACAACCAGTGATTCCCCAACACTGAAATAAATGTGAACTAGAAAGTATAGTGTTTATACTAGCCAGGGAAAAACCTGGGACACAATAATTGATATAAATACAATATAACCGAGTTTTACAAACGCATATTCTTCTAAACTGTTTAATACAGGTTACCACACAGGGCCGGACTGGGATAAAAATTCGGCCCGGGCATTTTTTTATCACAGCGGCCCACTAAGAAGGGGCGGGGCAGAGAGGGTGTGTTTTGTCATCACTAACGACAAACACGCCCCCTTCTCAAAGTGCAGGCCAGGGAAGACCATGCGCAGAGCTCTGCTAAAGAGCTCTAGCATGAGAAAAAAGCCCTGTATTTTTTCTGCACAGTGCAAGCAAATTTAATAACAGCTTGCACTGTGTTTCCTTGCAACTTGTCTCTGGTGTCTCTATAAATGGATACCAGGAGACAAAAATGCCAGGAAAGAGTATTGTGCTGTGTTTGGAGCCTGCTTGTGGGATTGTGTGTGTGTGTGTGTGTATAGAGTGAGCTGATTGTGGTGTGGTATTGTGTAATAAGGTCGGTTTTAGTCGTGTTGTGTTTGTGGTGTAATGTAATGCATATGTGGCTAGGGGCTGTAGAGAATGTGTGTATAGGGGATGTAGCAAGTGTGTGCATACAGGCTATAGTGTGTGTGTGTGTGTATATGTGATGTAGTGTTTGTAGAGAGTGTGTGTTTAGGGGTGTAGTATGTGTTTGCTTACAAGGAATCTAGTGTGTGTATAGGGGATCCAGAGTGTGTATGTCAGGAATGTAGTGTGTGTGTGTGTGTATATATATATATATATATATATATGTTTGGAAGTATTGTGTATGTGTGTGGGGCAGTGTGTTGGGGAGGTTCTGTGTGTATGTGAGGGGTGCAGTATGTGTGTATGATGGATGCTGTGTAAGATGTGTGTGAGGGTGCTGTGTATGATGTGTTTTGTGATAGTGCTGAGTGTGATGTGTGTGAGTCCTGAGTGTGATAGTGCTGTGGATGATGTGTGTGAGTGCTGAGGGTGATGTGTGTGAGAGTCAGTGGCGTACATACCAGGGTCGCAGGGGTCGCGGCTGCGACCGGGCCCGGCCCACCAGGGGGCCCGGCCGCCCCTGCGACCCGGTATGTACGCTCTGGGCCAGCCTCTTCTCCTGGGGGGCCCAGGAGCCGGCCACCTCCGGGCCCCCCGAGGCTGGCCCTGCTTACACCGGCGGCCGGATGGTGCGCGGGGGAGCACTCTCCTCTGAGTGCTTCCTCTTCAGCTCCCTCGCGCACCGCACTGATACCGGAGCCGGAAGATGACGTCATCTTCCGGCGCCGGTATCAGTACGCGGCGCGCGAGGGAGCTGAAGAGGAAGCACTCAGGGGAGAGTGCTCCCTCTCGCGCCCGCAGGACCAGCCAGCCCGCCGGGTGACCGGCCCCCCCAGGAGCCCAGCAGCACCACTGGACCCCAGGGAATCCCCTCAGCACTCCAAAAGGTAAGGAGGCTGGGGGGATTAAATAAAAAAAAAAAACATGTGTAAGTGTAAGTGTGTGTGAGTGTTAGTGTGTGTTAGTGTGTGTGTGTGTGTGTGTGAGTGAGTGTTAGTGTGTGTGTGTGTGTGTGTGTGTGAGTGAGTGTGTGTGTGAGTGAGTGTGTGTGTGTTAGTGTGTGTGAGCGTTAGTGTGTGTGTGTGTGTTAGTGTGAGTGTTTGTGTTAGAGTGTGTGCTAGTGAGTGTCAGTGAGTGTGTTACTGTGTGTGTCTGTTACTGAGTGTGTTTGTGTGTGTGTGTGTTAGTGAGTCTGTTTGATGTCTGTTAGTGAGTGTGTGTTTGTCAGTGAGAGTGTATGTTTTGTAAGTGAGTGTGTATGTATGTCTGCCGCTGAGTGTGTCTTTGTCAGTAAATGTGTGTGTCTGTTAGCTAGTGTGTATGCATTTGTTCGTGAGAGTGTGTGTGTGTCTTCAGCACTTACCTTTCTCCAGCGCCGGACTCCCATGGCGCTGGGGATCCCTCCGCCTCTCAGCTCCGAATGCGCATGCACGGCAAGAGCCGCGCACGCATTCAAACCGCCCATAGGAAAGCATTACTCAATGCTTTCCTATGGACGTTCAGTGTCTTAAAATGGCGGAAGCGCCTCTAGCGGCTGTCAGTGAGACAGCCACTAGAGGCTGGATTAACCCTCAGTGAAACATAACAGTTTCTCTGAAACTGCTATGCTTTCCGCTGCAGGGTTAAAACTAGAGGGACCTGACACCCAGACCACTTCATTGAGCTGATGTGATCTGGGTGTCTGTAGTGGTCCTTTAAGTGTGTGTGCATCTGCATGCAGTGGCGTACATACCGCGGTCGCAACCCCTGCGACCAGGTGCCCGCCGCCATGTGTTGCTGCCCCGGCCCGCGCAGAGTAAGCGCGAGGGGGGGGGGCCCACGGATCAATTTTCGCACCGGGGCCCCATGGGTCATGTGTACGCCACTGGTGAGAGTGCTGAGTGTGATAGTGCTGTGGATGATGTGTGTGAGTGCTGAGGGTGATGTGTGTGAGAGTGCTGAGTGTGATAGTGCTGTGGATGATGTGTGTGAGTGCTGAGGGTGATGTGTGTGAGAGTGCTGAGTGTAATAGTGCTGTGGATGATGTGTGTGAGTGCTGAGTGTGATGTGTGTGAGAGTGCTTTGTGTGAAAGTGCTGTGATGGGTTTGAGAATGCTGTGTGTGATGGGATTGATAGTGATGGGAGTGAGAGTGCTGTGTGTGATGGGAGTGATAGTGCTGTGTGTGATTGTGCTGTGTGTGAATGTTAGAAGGGGGGATTGAGTGTTGGGGGGGTAAAATAAAATGTAGCATTATGTCCCCCCTTCTTTCTTACCTGTAGCCTGGGTATCTTCCCTGGCGGTCCAGTGGGTGAGTGAACTCTAGCCTGCGAGGCTAGAGTTCACTCTCGCGAGATCCAGTCGTTGCCATGGCAACGCGCCGGATCTCGCGAGAGGAACCCGGCTGAGCTGCAATATAGAGATCCGCCGGGTCCTCTCCCTCCCTCCCTCCCCAGCCCTCCCCACTCGTTTAGCGAAAAAATATCAAACTCATACATACACTCTACTAATAGAGAAAAGGGAGAGGATATATGTATTAAAACATTTTATAAACATTTTATAAATACGCTCTACTAATAGAGAAAAGGGAGAGGATATATGTATTAAAACATTTTATAAACTAAAAATACAGAAATACAAAAATACTTCTTATAAAGTGGTACACCTCCATATATCTTTTGAGGACAATTAACAATTGGAAAATGATATGTATATGTAGGATATTAAAAACTATATTTCTGAACTATAATTTCTCCATAATTTGAATAAGACAATCAAATTATCCTAATATATATATATATATATATAATAAAAATATGTATAAAAAATCTATATGTAAAAAATATTAAAAATGTTATAAATAATGGGAAAACTCAAAATCTAAATTTAAATTTAAACCCTTTGGGGATAGGGTATCTACATTAAAAATCCACTCACTTTCTACCTTTGCCAATTGCTTAAAATTGTCCTCTCCTCTCCAATGTTTTTGTCTATTATACACAACCATATACGATAAAAGAGAATGGTTACTATTGTGTTTTTTTGTAAAATGTGCCGAAACACTGTGTTTCATATACCTCCTCTGGATATTGCCCATGTGTTCTGCTATCCTCTTTTTAAAGGGTCTCGTTGTCATCCGTATATATTGCAGCCCACATGGGCACCAGAGGAGGTATATAACAGTATTTGTATGGCAAGTAAGTACTTGTTTAATTTTAAAGGTTTTATTTGTAGAAAAAGAAGTAAACTCTGTAGTTTTTTGTTTTTTAAAAGATGTCCCTTTACAGGCTGGACATAATTTACAGGGATAAAACCATTTTCTAAACCGAAATGGTCCTTATTTTAATTTTCTCTAATACAGCTTGTAGTTAAATGCTGTTTTCAATTTTTTGCTCCTCTGTAGATCATTCGTGTTTTTTCTCCTATTATGTTTTTTAAAAGGGGGTCACTTTTTAAAACAAACCAATATTTATTAATAATCTGTCTTATTTGTTTAAAATTCTCATTATAATCTAAAATTAGTGGAACATTAGAATCACTCATTTCATCATTCTTTTGTTTAGATGATTTCTTAAGGAAGGATTCCCTTTCTACTTTCTTTATATCTCTTATACATCTATCTGTATTGTTAACATCATACTTTTTTTCTTTTAATCTTGTTTTACAAAAAGATGCTTGTTCCTCAAAAGTTGATAAATTGCTACAATTCCTATATAAGCGGGTTTTTTGTCCTTCCGGTATATTTTGTAGCCACGGGCTATAGTGGCAGCTTGTTGTCTCTATATATCCATTTATATCAACTTTTTTGAAAAAGGTCTTTGTCTTGATGTTCCCTTGATCCACAAAAATCTCGAGGTCTAGAAAATGTGTATTACTTTGGCTATACTCACTTGTTAAGTTAATTCCTTCTTCATTAACATTTAAATGTTGCAGAAAATATTTTAAAGAGTCTTCATCTCCCTGCCATATGAAGAAAATGTCATCTATGAATCTGCGATACACGACTAGATTCGACGCCCAGCTATTTTCTCGGGACAAAACAACATTGTTTTTCGACGCCCAGCTATTTAATTTGTCTATTCAAGATCTTGTAGGGGGTATTGACAGGGCTGCCATCATATGTATTGGGCCCCTTAAAGACCTACTTACAACCACTAGCCCGACACATATTTCTAGATGCACCCATAAACCTGCTCCCAAACAGACATACACGCTAAGACACACATACTGATATAAACCAAAGAAAATGGTTTCTTGTGCACTATCCCAAATTCCTATGCACATTTAAATAACTGGAGGTCTTTTAGTACCCCTCCAATGGACATTTAAGTGTAAGATTGCCTGACATGTCAAGGCAAAACCTCTTAGAAATACAAGAATACACATGGCCAGAAACACACAGACTCTGCCACAACCTACAGCATGCACACACTGTACACACACAGTACTACAAATATATAAACACATGCACACAGGGATAGACACACACATTCCCTTGAGGCTTCTCTTTTATGAGTGCTGGGATGGAGAGGGGACTGACTGTCAGTCCAGTCCAGTATTTGTTTCAGTTTTGTTTCCCTCATGTGGACCGGATAGAGAAGGTATTCATATCTCTAATTGTGCCCCAGTTCACAGCCCGGACCTTTAATAGTACACTGGCTGTATCCTCAATGGCAGTCCTGGGTGTTGAAAGTTTCCCAATGTAGCAGAAGGTAAAACAATCCACTGTGAGCAGCATATTTATTTCTTGTATAATTATCCCCTAAACTTGTTTTTTTTAAACCCTGGTAGAGTGACTTCTATAAAATGCATAGAGGTATAGCATCACATATAGTAGGTAGATGGCAGTCATTTGATGTGTCTTTATCTTGTCTTCACAGATTCTGCGCGAAAAGTGGTGGCTTACAGACACTCTCAAACAATGAGTAAAGGAAGTTTGGTTCACCTTCCCTGCAAGTTCCATGACGGCTCTGTAAACCCCAGTTTAGTCGCTATATACTGGAAACTTGGGGACAAAGAAATCCTTGAATATGAGGACAGCAAAGTAATATCCAACTCAAGAGCGACGATTGACTTGCAGGTGATCAAGGATGGAGACGCGTCTCTGTATTTACCCAATGTGAACATTCCTGATGAAGGGACCTACACGTGTACTGTGATTCACAGCCCCGACAGATATGAAAAGAAGATTGATTTGCATGTTGAAGGTAAGAACAGTTACATCAATGCTTGGTTGAATAAAGAAGGCATAGTGATCAGGTTGAACATATTAAAACGCAGACAGTCTGATCAGTATATCAGTAATAATTATAGAAGGCTTAGTTTAAACCTTGTGTGAAGGTAGTGGGGATCATGTACCAAAATAACCCCTAACCCAAAACCCTTCCCAATAACTTACACAAGACATATATATTGTGAAAATAGGCTGCAGCATTTATTAACTATTCACCAATAATTTAACTTGTAACTGAACAAAATATAAATAACAGTACGTAACTTGTCCTTGCCAATAACTAACAATCCATAACTTAATAACTTAACAATTCCCCGGTTGCTAACCCTCCTCATCCTCTTACCAATCCTTAGCCACACCTTGGGCTTATTGCCCCCTTAGTGCTGACCACTAGCCGGCTCTTTTAGCTCAGTGGGCCTGTCCATAC
Source organism: Pelobates fuscus (assembly GCF_036172605.1). Lineage (NCBI taxonomy): Eukaryota > Metazoa > Chordata > Amphibia > Anura > Pelobatidae > Pelobates > Pelobates fuscus. The sequence continues at coordinate 276,057,107 of NC_086322.1, forward strand.
CTTAGCCACACCTCCGGGCTCATTGCCCCCTTAGTGCCTACCACTAGCCGGCTCTTTTAGCTCTGTGTGCAACGTTCTATATCCCTTTGGCTATGAGCACACCTCCAATAATTTTTGGGAACCACCTAAGTCCAGACAACCATCGGAGAAAAAAGTACTAGGCGAGCTATGTCCTGCCTAATACTGTTGGCCAGTCCCCAGACAGGAATATTACCCAGGCCATTCCCTGTCTAGTGAATTACCAAAATGTCCGGCAAGAGTCAGGATAACTGAACAAGTCCAGGAACACAGGAGAGATTGCAGCAGCTGGGCTGGCTATCTGCAATGAAAGGATCCTGGAAGGTAGGGGCATTGATGAGAGGAACCCTCCCCAACCCCCACAGCTCTTTGTGGCCCACTCACAGGGTGTAAGGGCCCAGTGGAGACTACAGGGGAGGAAGGGGAACTGCCAGAGCAACTCTCCCAAGATAAGATGGCTATTCCATAAGCGCACAGCAGTTTCCAACCCCCATGCAATGAGGCATGCTGGAAGCCCTTGTGCCAGAGGCCTGTGGGTAACTTACCACCGATTACAGCTCCAGCGAGGTGCCGAGTGACTGGAGCGCCAGATTGTGGGGGATGAAGAGCAGGCTGCATTAGTCCTGCTAGCAGCCCGCGAGAAGGGAGGCACCACGGGATGCTGTGGCCCTGTTAGGGTAGTGTCACCGCAGTGAAAGCCTGCAGGTGCACCATCTGTACCTGTAGGTTCCTGCCACCATCGTGCAGTACATCAGCCCTATCGGCAAGCATGCTTTCTATGCCTATGAGGCCGTGTTCTATATACTCCAGCAAAGAAAAACACAAAAATAGGTGCTCACTATATACTTTAAGGCAGCAGTAAATCTTACAAGGATTCCCCAAAACCTTGTAGAAATAGAGACAGAAGACAAATACAAAAAATAGATAACTGCACCTTAGAAAACAGTAATGTCCAAAAGTGAAGCCAAATATAAATTAAATGTACATACTTTTGTTAAAAGTCTATGAAGTCTTTGGCTGTTATACAGTGCATGGTATCTCAAAGAAAAAGGAAAAAGAGGGACAATAATAGTGCAGTATGTCTTTAACACAGTGAAGTAGAGTGCTATAGCAAAAGCTGCCTATAGTGCGTAATTTCTTTAACCTTGGTTCAGTGGTGGCCATGGTTCCGGTGCGCGTTGGGTGGGGCGATGACCTAAAAGTAGGGGCACGTGGCCCCCTCCATGGGCGTGGCCCCACCCCTGCTCTGCCACTTATGTTAGCCCAGGCCGCCACCTCAACACATGTTTCTCCTCTGTACCCAGCAGCAAGGCCTGCGTCGACTCTGCCCTGTATATCTCATCCACCCTTTCCATCCATTGCCCCATCGTCGGGGTCGTGTCTTGCTTCCAATATATGGGATCAGGGCCTTGGCAGCATTCATCAAGTGTCGAAGGAGAGATTTCATGTAAGCCTCAATGGTGGTTGGTGTGGAATGTAGGAGAGCTTTCTACATATCGAAGCATCCTTCCGTCCCCAGGATCTCTTCCGTCCGTCGTTTTACTTCTTCCCAGAACGGTGTAATGCAATAGCTGTCCCACCACATGTGCAGCATCATCCCCTGTCCCTCTCCGCATCTCCATTATACATTAGGCACAGCCAGGAAGATTCTGTGCAAGCTGTCCGGCGTTCTGTACCAGAATGCCAGGAGCTTGTAGTTGGTTTCCTGGTATTTGGAACTCGATGAGCATTTGTGGTGGAGAATTAGGATCTTCTCCCATTGAGCCGCAGTAAACGATTTATCCAGTATGCGTTCCCAGTGACGTCAGAAAGTGTCTTTGTTCTTCAGATGTCCCTCTAGTAGGTGCTGATATATAAGAGACACCGACTTGTCCAGGCTGGTTGTCACAGATTTCCTTGAACCACGTCAAGTCACGATGTAAAGCATCCCTGTGTGTGAGAGTCTGGTATAAGTATTTAATTTGTGTGTAGCGGAATGTTTGCAAGCTAGACGACTGGTTGCCTTCCGTCAGCTCCAGCAGTAGTAGCATGCCTGTATTGTTCAATATCTTATGAATGGGAAGGGAGTCACCCCCACCAAGGAGATCAAATGATGTTGGAGGCAGTCCACCCCCTATCTGGGGATTATGTTGTATCTGGATCATCGGGCTTGGTAACGGGGATAGGTGTGGGGCTCTCCTGATGCTGTCCCATGTTTTCAGTGTCTGTGCCACCATGGAGGAGGGTTTGAGGACCACCTGTGCAGGTCTCTTTGAGTTCCACACCGCTGTAAGAAGGGACGGGTGTAGGTGACCTTTATCAACTTCAACCCACTGTTTACGTGCTGGGTGGGTATGCAACTCCAAGATTCGCTGCAGGACTGTTGCATGATGATACTTGCGTAGGTCCAGGAGTGCCAATCCTTCCCACGCTTGTGGCAGGCACAGGAGTTCATGGCGGAGTCTCGCCTGTCCCCCGTTCCACACAAATCGTAACATAGTGGAGCAGAGAGATGCAAAGAATGCTGTTGGTAGGGCTAGAGGGATCGTTTGGTAAAGATAGAGGATCCGAGGTAGTACGTTTATCTTGAGTATTGCAATCCTACCTAACCATGATATATGGGGGTAAGACCACTTCTTCAGGCCGTGTTGTATTCTTTGTAGGAGAGGTAGAAAGTTCTTCCAGATATTTTTTCCAGATATGTTCCCAGATATTGCATATGGGACGTACACCATCTGAATGGGAATGGGTGTGTCAGTGTGTCGGTATCTGATGTTGAGCACTTCACATTTGGACATGTTTAATTTAAATCCCGAGATCTCCCCGTATGATCCGAACATTTCCACCAGTCGAGGCAAGGTAGTCTCAGGGTTTTTTATAAAAAACAAGAGGTCACCTGCATATGCCGCTACTTTGTGTGTAGTAGCCTTCCAGGAGAAGTCCAGGATCCCATCTTACCTACCGCTTCCAGGAATGACTCAAGGCTAAGCGCAAATAGCATAGGTGAGAGTCGGCACCCCTGCCTAGTACTATTCCAAATCATGAATAAATCAGTTCACTCTCACTTTGGCGCTGGGGCAGCTATAGAGCGCTCCAATCCTTTTGAGCATATTCCCACTGAGGCCCAATTCCCGGAGCGTAGCCATGAGGAAAGACCAGTCCACCCGGTCAAATGCTTTCTCAGTTGACAACAGTTGACAACAGAAGGAGACGGTCATCTGATCATTTCGCCAGGTGTTGGATGGATAGGGCTCGAAGATGAATCCCGTTTGATCCGGGTGGACGAGCCTCGGCAGCAGCCTTCCAACTCTATTGGATAGTATCTTGTTGAGCAGCTTCACGTCCACATTGAGTAAGGAGATCGGCTTATAACTGCCACAAAGGTCGGATCTTTTCCCGGTTTTGGGAGGACAGTGATGGTGGCTGCAAGTGAATCTTGGTGAAATTAGGCATTCGTTATGAGAGCGTTGAAAGCTTGGGTAATTTTTGGGAGCAAGATATGCCAAATCTTTTTTTAATAATTCAGGGTGAAACCATCTGGGCCTGGTGCGCATCCTGTTTTAGCTGCCTTGATCGCTCCTGCCACTTCTGCATCCATGATCGGTACATCCAAAGCTTCCGTTTCCTCTCATCGCAATCTCGTAGCCATGTAAGTTTCAATGTACCTCCGTATCTTATCACCTCCATCAGCTACCTCGTCCGAGCGTGTCAGTTGTGGGATATTATATAAGGAGGAGTAGTTGGGTCAAAATTCGGAGGCAATGTTTGGGAATTGTGTAACCGTGCCATGAGCGGCCCGCAGCCTATGGGCCTGGGCTAGTCCCTGGGGGCTCTTGAGCATCCTGGCTAACAACTTCCCTCCCTTATTGGCATGTTGATAAAAGAAGGCCTTCAGGCGTTGTAGAGAGCGGTAGTAATGGTTGGTCATGTGTGTATGTAGTTGCCTCCGGGCCTCTAGGAGTTCACTGTTCCCACTTTTTTTTGGAGGCTAAGCGCATCAGTGTACCCCTGATAACGCTTTTGTGCACTTCCCAGATCGTGGTCTCTGTAATTTTGCCTGGTGTGTTCAGCTCAAAGTAGAAAGTGAGTTCTTCAGATACCTGTTCACTCACTGTTGGGTCCAGCAGTAGGGAGTCCTGGAGGCGCCACACCCGGTAGGCTGGGCGCGTGCTCGGGGAGTCCAACCTCAGGGTTACTGGGCTGTGGTCTGACCAATGAGCAGCTCCTATCGCTGCTTTTTGGACTGATGCCAGCTGTTCTTGTTGTAGAAATATATAGTCGATTCTAGAGTAACGCTTGTGGAACACAGAGTAGTGAGTATATTCCAGGGTGTATAGCCCTCTAGCAGTCTACCAATCTGAGATTCCTGAGGGATTTCTGTATGCTTCGAAGAGCACCTTGTGCGATTCTGCTGTGACCCGTGGACGAGTCCATAAGTGGATGTAGGGGCACATTAAGGTCTCCACCCAAGATCAGTGTCCCTTCCGGGAATAATGAGAGTTTAAAGAGGGTCTTGCGTTCGTATTGGGATTGGTTGTTGTTAGATACGTAAATCGTTGCGAATGTGTATCTTCGATCCTGGATATCCCATTTCAGGAAGAGGTACCTGCCATTCTGGTCCGATATTCTATCCGCCACGGCCATGGAGATGCTGCGTATGTGCAGGTTTCGCAAGACTTGTGTCCTGCGCTCTGGGATATTTCAGCCTCGGCAGTTCAGAGTCAGGACACGGTACGGGTCTGGTACATAAGCCATGTGTGAAACCAGGTGGCGGCTCGCAGCAACCGTCAACGTTGTTACTACCTGCTCTGTAGTGGTCTGCGGTAGGCAGGTGAGGGCCCCCCACTAGGGAGGTCCCAACCACCCCTCAACCAAAAGTGAAAACCACTGTAGGAATCACCCCGCCGCCCAGCGGCACCTCCAGTTTAGAGCGGATTCCCCTGGCAGATAGGGTTAGGAGGGGGAGGGAAGGGCAGGGAAGGAAGCAGGTTTAACCGGGAAAGAGAGGAAGAGAAAAAGGAGAGAGAAGGAGAAAAAAAAAAGGGGGGAGGGGAAACTAGGGTTTAGTGTATGAGAGGAAGTGTAGAGTACACGTCTCAAGAGAGGTGACTAAGTTCCCACCTAGTAGGGAGACCACGGTAGCAGTCGGCAGTCAAACCCGCCAGAACGAGTCCTACAGAGTCCAACCGCCAACTCCCCGTAGGAAGAGGTTATTCACACGAGTGTAATTGGTAATTGGGGTTAGTGGTTGCGTCCGGCAGATATCACCAACACGGTGTGATCCCGTTAACGGGTGTAGAGTGAGATAACAACAGAGAGTAACCAACAAGTACTCCGCCACCGTATGAATATTCAGATGTTACTTGCTGGGCTCGGTGACTATGACAATAACCATTTAAATCAGTCGTGGGGGATGTCACAGGGTGCCTCTCTAGTAGCGGTCCGACAGTGTGTGGGGGAAGAAATATCCTTTGTCCCCCTTTGCAGGGTGTCAGCGATAACTCCCATGTAGGGGGTGCAGTTTGTTATGTATCTCCGTCTAGGTCTGTGCAAGGGTATGGGAGCATTTGTCTAGTTCATCGTCGGTTCAGGGGTAGCTGGCAGTGTAGGTTCAAAGTAGGGGCCAGCTGGGGTCGTGCCTACTGTATACTAGAGCAGCTCTATCCTCTAGTTCATGTGAGTAAGATACCTACCCTTTCGTATGTGCACTGCCACTTTGATATACATATTGCACTACTGGATATTCCAATTTTGCCCTTCACATATTCAACGCAGATAAAGTCTACCACCACTGTAGCGAAAAAAATATCCAGTGACGGGGATTGTACCGTCTACGCCAGGGCTACGCCCTACACAGCCCTGGTCTACGCCCTACATAGCAGAGCTCTTTGTAGCTCTATAAATAGTGAGTGAGTTTTTGCTATAGCACTCTACTTCACTGTGTTAAAGACTCACTATACTATTATTCTCTCTTTTTCCTTTTTCTTTGAGATACCATGCACTGTATAACAGCCAAAGACTTCATAGACTTTTAACAAAAGTACGTACATTTGATTTATATTTGACTTCTTTTTTGGACATTACTGTGTTCTAAGGCGCGGTTATCTATTTTTTGTATTTGTCTTCATACTCCTGCAAAGCCCAGAGCTGTTGCTGAGTAGATTACGTAAGTAAAATGGCTGAAGTAAGAACTGTGAGACACTCCCTTATATATCCTAAACCTAGCTCCCCCTAACTGTCAGCCATGCACTAGCATGCACTTAACTTTCACTGCCCCACACTCCTTGTCCTGTTCAGCTTTGTTTCCATCCCAAGGGTCAATATACACTTTAGCGACTCAGAGTCCAATGATACGTCAGAAACAGCTTATATGAGTTTATAGTATAGCACAGAGGAGATAATGATTGGCTAGATTACCCATATGATATGGTACTATGAGTGACCCTCATAGAACAGAGTAGTAATTTCTTGGTGAAGGCCTATTTATTAATATTTTATATAATATCATTGACTTTATTTATCACAGCTTCACCTTCAGTCAAAATAACGAAAAAGTGGAATGAAAACAACCGGCTTCACTGTTTAGCCACAGGGTTTTATCCAAATTTCACTGAGTTGACCTGGCTCAGGAATGGAGAACATCTGAAACCAGAAATAGAAACATTTGAGAGCAATGCAGACGGGACATATAATTTAGACAGCTCTGTGATTATCTCGTCAACTGAGGTCCAAGATAAGCCGCTCATCGAATGCAACGTGAAGCATGCATCTTCAATAGTTTCTTTTAAGGATGTGTTCAAAGTGGAGAATGAAAGTGACCTGGAGATGTCGAGTGAAGGTGAGACCAATTGAACTTGATATATTTATATATCCAGTGTATAATATTATTATTGAAATTCAGAATCAATTTTCTTCTGTGTAAACTCAAAGAAAGAATAAAATGGTATTTGTCTTCTAGAATAAGTCACAGTTGGGTAATATGTATGGTAGGCAATATTTGTACAAATAAAATGAGACCACACAATAACCACAAATAACATTTTATTACTTTTATTACTGCTCAAAGGGCTTGTCCAGTCTGTTTATTTAAAGCTCAAGGGGCTTACAACCATAATTTCATAAATATAACCATATAACATAAGCTTTAATAACTAACCTTTCAAAACTTTTTTTTTAAATTTTGTATTTTTGCTGTCCATATGAACAATACAACCAATCCTGAGTTGCCCACACAGCAATCCACAGAGATATCATCATGTATGACAATTGGGGTAATCGAGTATACATGCACAATTTTTATATTTTAAACAAGCTAACGTTAAGCAGTATTCTTAAACTATTCATACGCTCCTGAATATATTCTTATGCATCACTAGATTAAACGTGGAGCAGAGGTAAACAGTTAAGACAGGCAAAACACAGTTGGAGCTGTCTAAGAAATAAATGTTGGTTAACATGCTAGGCGGAAAAAAAGGAAATAAAGACCACTGGGACTGAGCAGGCCACTGTACTACTACATAAATCTGCGAGAGACCAAGTGGGAGAAATGGTTAGGTTAAACAAGATGGCTTCAGTGTATATCAAGGTGGATTGGATCGTTGGCAGCAAGTATTAAGCTGAAAGCTACTGTCTCTGGTAGTTCCCTTGCTGTGATGGGCTGTTAGTGTCTCTGTGGTTACATAGAGTGCCATGATGGGGTCACTGAAAACTTTTAGTCAGTTAAAAGGTAATACAGCCGGTCAGAATTATGCTGAAAATTGGAGATCCACAGGCTCTTTCAGGTGTCACAGGCACTCATCTGGGTGGCAGTAGAGCTTCTCTTTCTATGCTCGACTTCAGTGCTTGGCCAGCTTATAAGCTGTTCGGGTATTTCTTCGGGTAGATCCGCGTTGCGGCATGGATTCATAGCTCCCCTCCAGGGGTTGTTTGTTGCAGATTGAGCATCCAGTGACTCTCGCAGTTCAGATCTCTCTCCGTCGGGAGTAACAGTGTACTCATCACTGGACTTGCTGTGTGGTCTTCAGTTTAGGTGGGTGGTGTGGCTTCTCCTCCCAGAGACTCCTTACAGCATGGGCAGTTGGTGAAGAGCCTGGCGGTGCTGCCATCTTGACAGGTAGGTCTTAGGTGTTCAGTGCCACCTAGTCCCCACATCTCAAGCTCTTCCCAGTGGGGACCGGGATATCCTACCCGGTCCAAAGAGATAGGGAAATAGGACCAGCAAGTTAGCTGGCGTGTGGCAGCCGGGAAGAGAGGCAGGGTGGCCTCAGCCCCGAAGCTTTGTGCTTCCCTCAGTCGGTCAAAAACTCCTGATATCGGGATCTGCTACTTACTCCCCAGCCATGGGGATATCTCTTGGGCTCATTTTGAGTGCAAACTCAGCAAATTGTAGCTTAAGAGGCCAGATTCCTCCAGAGCCTCTCCTGCATGCGACTGGTCAGCATTGCGGTCCGGCCCGACCCCCTTAACCTTCCAAATCTTTTAACTTTATTAACCATCATATTGCCAGTCAGTCCTAACTAACCGGACCGCCTTTTATTTAAAACCATTTATCACCATATCCTTCTTCAGAACTTGACCCTGAGGATGACTTTTGCCCCAATGCTTCATAACACCACAACAATACAATTAAATACAATTAAAGGGAGTGAGGGCAGGGTCCGTCCACTCTGACAGGATTAAACTTGTGCTGCTTCTTTTTATACTGTTCCAGTTTCCCGCTCTTTTACTGCTTGCCGCCTTCAACCAATCCCAGGCCAGCTCCAGCCCCCAGAAACAGCTGTCATCAATTCCGCCCAGATACCTGTCTAACTGACCAACTACCACAAGATGTAAAACTTCCTCACATTCAAATCCCAGACAAAACAGATTAACTCCTTCATTGCCACCATACATATATGCCACAGTGCTTAGTGCCTGTGGCTTCTTTATTGCATTTACTGAATGTTGTCTGAGAAATGCACACAAAAAGAGATCCTGATGTTTTAATGTACTGTTCTTTATAGTATTGATAGGTTACCTACTTTTCGTAGCCTTCTGTGTCATTATAATCGGAGGCCTGATTACATTATTAGTGTGGCTTATTTCCCGCAAAACAAAAGGTAAGGAGATAATTTTTTTACTTCCTCCTCAGTAGGGCTAATAATTATAATACCACAGCATTTATCCAGGCAAGGTACTTTAACCAGGCAAGGTGATTTTAAATTCACGGCCATACTGTGGTCTAGATATTATTATATAACGTTTTATTATAATTTATGGATATTGTACAAAATGGTACAAAATGGTAGAATATAAATGTCTGGTGGATATGGTTTTTCCGAGAGGTTGGACAGCAGAATGCATAGATAACAACAGAAATATTCTCTATAAAGTGAAACTAAACCATGAATTATAGTGTCTTGAAACCTGAATTGCAAATGTTTGACAACTATAACTGGTGTAGAAATAACATATCCAGGTCAGATGTAACCACAACTTGGCTATTCTGGTTTAAGTAATTATCCACCAGTTAATCTAAAATCAATATTAACTTTATATTTGCTCTTACTTGCAAAGTTCTTTTAAAGGAACACAATGAGAGAGACAATGTATTATACCCACAGCTGTCACTAGCAATGACTGTTGGAAATCAAGAAACTCAATGTCATTAGCGCTTCCTTTTGTCAAGAATTTCCAAATTGAGCAGTTTATATAAGCCAAAGTAGTCCCTACTTTGTCTTATATAGTACCAAAAACACAAAATACAAAAGGTATGTGTTTACAATAAAAAATAAAAAGACAAACTTACATTTCTGACAGCTTCCCTTGGCAACCTTTCCACATAGATGCCTGGTAGAACAAATGTATACAAGAAATAAACCTATAAACCTATAAAAAAAATTAACAGCTCATAGTGAAAAACCATAATATGCATACATACAGACACGCTATCAGAAGCACTCACAGAGTGGAGACTATCAACGCGCTTTCAGGGTGCCACAACCTAATCCATTAGGGGGGTAGAGTGTGGATCCACAGAACTCAGGAACCCGGAGACCAGAATAGAGCAGGAATCAGCATATAAAAATAAAAGTATATTTATTTATTAAAAAGGCACTGGTCCAACGCGTTTCGTTCTATCTAATAGAACTTCTTCAGGGACCTCTTCAGTTAAAACATAAACATAAATACACAATGCAAAAAAATTCCCGCTAATTCCCTACTTTGTCTTGTTATTATACAGTTGCAATCAAAATCATTCAACCCCCATTATAAATCAGGTTTATTGTCAAACAGATTCTCTTAGCAATAAACAAATCAAACAAAAGCAACTAAAATAGCTCAACACAATGAATGCTTCAAGTGGTTTTCCCAAATTCAACTAAAAATGCAACTTTGAAAATCAGGTTTATTGTCAAAATTTACAGACTTTACAGTCATTCTAAGGGGGTTGAATAATTTTGATAACAACTGTATCTTTATTAGCCTTTCATAAAGATTTTATCTTTAAAGAAATGGTCAATATACTTATTCCTCATATGTCACATAAGAAGAGAGCTGACAGTGAGTGCACACTACTCTCTCTACGCAATTATTGTATGCTCTGGGGGTTAGCGTAACTTTAATATAATATTAAGGTTTGGTCACATGATTATCTCAGGCAGGAAGAAACATGTCTTCCTAATCTATACGTTTCTATGAATGGATATTATTTAGACATAGAGAGTTTTTTTATTTTAAGGAATATAAAACAACAGGTTACTTGCCAACAGAGAAGGATTAATATCCCACTGGGAGATAGGCAGGTTATCTGTTTGGGCCCACCCTTCATATTTTACATAGTTATGGTTAATGGAGCCAAGCAAATTCATGGTTCCAAGGTCCATGTCTTAACCCTGAGCACTAGGCGGTTGCCTATGGTCACTTTTTGGTCAATCCTACTCTGCTTGCCAGTAGGGCCTTTCAATGAAAACGTGGTTTGCTACCAATTTAAGCCAATATATAAGATTCCTTCTTACTCTGTGCTTTTCCTTTCTTTTAGCAAAATCCTCCAAGAAGGCACCCTCTACGGATAAGTAACACTGCAAGAGGTAACGATCTTCAGATAACAAAGTTCTACTGTTATATTATGTAAATGGAAAACATATACATAAAGCAATAGTAATGATGGAAGATGTCTAATATTTACTATTATTTCTTCTTTGTGTTCATTTAAAGCGACTCTGTTACCTTATGGAGTCTTTGCATATTCTGCAAAAGTCCCCGATTGTGAAATTGCCCTTTGGGGTGGTAGCCTGGGGATGGAACAGAGGCAGGTTGTACTTACCAGATGTTATCCCCTGCACATATCTCCATCTCCAGCACCTGGTGTTTCATCTGCCAGGAACCAATGTCACTGCTGTACTCTTGCACTTGTATGAGTGTACAATGCACTCATGTACAATGTCAATGTGAGTCTGTAAAAAATGCCATACATATTGTCTCACAATTAGTGACACAATGTATTATTCCCACAGCTGCCGCTAGCAACGACTGTTGGAAGTGTAGCAACTTGATGTTTTTTAGCTCTTCCTTTTGTTAAGAATTGCCATATTAAGGAATTTACATAAGAAAAAGTACTCCCTACTTTGCCTTGTTATTATATCTTTCTGAGCGCATCATAAAGAGTTTACCTTTATGTAATGGTCAGTATACTTATGAGCCATATGTCACTTACGAAGAGAGCTGACAGTGAGTGAACAGTATTCTCTGCTCAATCTGTCAGAATTACAAGTTGATCCAGCACGCAGTACTGTGTCACACCTAGGACTAAAGATAACGTATAACCGGACCTCAGAATCTGGGCCGCCATCAGGGGGTGACAACCATGACAGTTGTCACGGGCCCGGCGGCCCTGGGGGGCCCGGACTGCTCTGGCAGTCCTGGGCCCCACTTTCCCTCTCTGCACACATAGATAGCGAACATTTACACACACACACTACATACACTGACACAACACACACACTACATACACTGACACAACACACACACTACATACACTGACACAACACACACTGCATACACTAACAACACACACTGCATACACTGACACAACACACACACTATATACACTGACACAACACACACTGCATACACTAACAACACACACTGCATACACTGACACAACACACACACTACATACACTGACACAACACACACACTACATACACTGACACAACACACACACTACATACACTGACACAACACACACTGCATACACTGACACAACACACACTGCATACACCGACACAACACACACACTACATACACTGACACAACACACACACTACATACACTGACACAACACACACTGCATACACTGACACAACACACACACTACATACACTGACACAACACACACACTACATACACTGACACAACACACACACTACATACACTGACACAACACACGCACTACATACACTAACAACACACACTGCATACACTAACAACACAGACTGCATACACTAACAACACACACACTGCATACACTGACACAACACACACACTACATACACTGACACAACACACACACTGCATACACTGACACAATACACACTGCATACACTGACACAACACACACTACATACACTAACACACACTCTGCATACACTGACATAACACACACTGCATACACTAACACAACACACACTGCATACACTGACACAACACACTCTGCATACACTAACACAACACACACATTTTTTATGTGAAAATGCCCCTTCCTCCCCCTCCCCCTCGCACTCCCCCTTCCCCCCAGATTGCACGTTTACACACACACACACACTACATACACTGACACAACACACACACTACATACACTGACACAACACACACACTACATACACAGACACAACACACACACTACATACACTGACACAACACACACTGCATACACTAACAACACACACTGCATACACTGACACAACACACACACTACATACACTGGCACAACACACACACTACATACACTGACACAACACACACATTACATACACTGACACAACACACGCACTACATACACTGACACAACACACACTGCATACACTAACAACACACACTGCATACACTGACACAACACACACACTGCATACACTGACACAACACACACTACATACACTGACACAACACACACACTGCATACACTGACACAATACACACTGCATACACTGACGCAACAGACACTACATACACTAACACACACTCTGCATACATTGACATAACACACACTGCATACACTAACACAACACACACTGCATACACTGACACAACACACTCTGCATACACTAACACAACACACACATTTTTTTATGTGAAAATGCCCCTTCATCCCCCTCCCCCTCGCACTCCCCCTTCCCCCCAGATTGCACATTTACACACACACACACACTACATACACTGACACAACACACACACTACATACACTGACACAACACACACACTACATACACTGACACAACACACACTGCATACACTAACAACACACACTGCATACACTAAAAACACACACACTACATACACTGACACAACACACTCTGCATACACTAACACAACACACACATTTTTTATGTGAAAATGCCCCTTCATCCCCCTCCCCCTCGCACTACCCCTTCCCCCCAGATTGCACATTTACACACACACACACTACATACACTGACACAACACACACACTACATACACTGACACAACACACATACTACATACACTGACACAACACACACTGCATACACTAACAACACACACTGCATACACTAACAACACACACACTACATACACTGACACAACAGACACTGCATACACTAACAACACACTGCATACACTGACACAACACACACACTACATACACTGACACAACACACACACTACATACACTGACACAACACACACTGCATACACTGACACAACACACTGCATACACTGACACAACACACACACTACATACACTGACACAACACACACTACATACACTGACACAACACACACTGCATACACTGACACAACACACACACTACATACACTGATAAAACACACACTACATACACTGACACAACACACACACTACATACACTGACACAACACACACTGCATACACTAACAACACACACTGCATACACTGACACAACACACACACACTACATACACTGACACAACACACACTGCATACACTAACAACACTGCATACACTGACACAACACACAAATTGATGTAGATTAATTTAGGAATAAACAAATATGTTTAAATGTCTATCTGTTCCTGTCCAAATCTGAGATGATTAAATTGCGTATACGCAGAAGTAACTTCAGACTGACACACGGAGTTCAGGTTAAAATAACTTCGAGGAAATTTAATGGCATCTGGTTAAAAAACGGGTTCGCAGACCCTTTTAAAGGCAATATTACATCATCATTGAATATCAGATAATAACAAATAAACATCGTTAATTGGATTAAGTGTTAAGTGGTTATGTCAATGTCCACCCATCAATATTATTAATTGGCTCCAACACTAAGTGGTTAGCTAGGTGTCCTCCCACCGGGAGGTGGCGTTATTCTGGACTTAGGTGTGGACGGATGGCTCAAGCGCCATCTTACCCAGCACGAGGCTTACTCGGTGGGAAGGGGGGCTTGGGCGTCATTATGGGCAGTTAGTGATGTCAGACTCATGGTAAGGTTCAGGGTCTTTTTTATGAAAGAACATTTCATACAGGCTGTTTCTCATGGCCTAGCTTTTAGTATACTTTGTTTCATATTAGAGGAACTTGATAATTCCGGTGTTAGTCATGTCCTTCTAGAAAATACAGTCTCTATTCATTATACTAAATGCTGTTAGGAAATTCTGTCATGTAATGTAGTTAAAATGGAGTTAGTGCAAAAATTCAACACAGGTTTAATACAGGTTTTTAATAATTCTACATCAGTCCCCCCTATGAAATGTTAGATTCTAAAAAAGATAAACTTTATTTTGTTAATACCAGAAGACGTGTTAGCCCAAAGGCACAGAAACCCCGTGGCCGCTAGCTAGGTGTTATTGCAAAGTGCAATTCTGTCCCTTAATCTGACCCTAGTAGGCTGCAACTCATCCGTCAGTACGGCTCTCGAACGCTTCACTCCCATGGGTATCCCACGGTGGCTTGCCCACCACTTCTCCACACGGTAGACTAACCCATACAGACGGAAGCTGTCCCTAAGCTGTTCCCTACCTAGAACTCTTGCACTTTATCAGTATAGGGGATAGTTTGCAGCGGTATACAGGGTGAGTTGAGATCTTGGAAATCTTAGTCATCAACTGTTAGATGTGCAAAAGTGGGTGCCGCTTGGTCTACAGTCTTCAGTAGGAATTTTCTCAGACAAGGGAGGACACAACAAACGAGAAGATCAAAGATAAAAAGAGAAATTAGTATTGCCATACCAATATGCATTAAAGCTTTTTCCATCCTGTCATCCAACCAAACCATCTTTCCCAGGGATCTTTTATCCCAGAATTCCTTTTTAACTCTTCAGAGAGCTCATTTAATTTTTCTATGGCCAAGGTGACTTTACCATTAGGGCCTGTGTTTTCTGCAATGTAAGTACAACATGTCATGGTGTCAGGCAAAATTTTACATACACCCCCTTTTTCAGCTAGAATCATGTCTAAGGCCATTCTATTCTGGATGGACATTTGGGATGTAGCCTGCAGCTGTTCGGCTAAACCCTGGAGGGCATCCCTGGTGTAGTTAACAAAGCGTTGTTGGTTGTAATAAATGTAATTTATCCAATTTAAATTCTTGTTTGCAGTAACTATGGTAAAAAGTGATTCAAATCCTGCAGCAACTTCATCTCTTGCTTTAAATTCATTGGGCACCCCCCTAGGCACCCCAATGGCATCAATGTAAATGTGAGGGTCAAAACTGCCTTTTACTGGGGCTTCACGCTTAACCTTGGTTGGTGTGTGTTTGGACTCATGTGTGTCAGGGTGTGTGTCAGAGATAATATGTATAGGCATGATGGCTTTAGCCAGAGTACACTCCCCCCACCATTCCTTGTCCATCCTGGATCTTATCTGTAAATCCCCACACAACCAGTAAATATCCCCCAATGACCTAGTATGGAATTGTAACAGGTACATAGGAACAGTTCTGTAGGTGGCACAATACCCTTTAGAGAAGTTACCCAAGAATTTACCAATTCCATCATAATTAGCATAACAGGTGTAATTACCTTTATAAACTGTAACACCGTCTGGGGGTTTGACATCCTTGGCTAAGAGAGGATATTCCACTGTCCATGCTTTGCAGAGGGACCTATTGAAATTGTAGTGGTAGGCAAAAAGACTCAAAACACATTCTTCTATATCTACTGGCAAGGTTAAAGGTACGGTGCCGAGGTGAGGCCGGACACCACCACACACATAGCATGCGGTTCTGTTATGTTTGTTGGCATTATATTTCATCCATTCTAACCATAAATTAACATCATTAAAACCTGTTTCAGCGGCCATGGTATCTTCAAAGGTGGGGTTAGCAATGGCCATCATGTCTTTAAAGGACTGGATGTGTGGTTTTAATGGATTTGAGACCATATGGGTGGCCCCTTGCCACTCTGGAGAGTGGCACATATCTTTTAGGTAGAAGTGCCCTAGCTTGTTATAGGAACCTTTCTTCCAATACATTCCCATTACATACTGGTCTGCATCTGTTGGACTGGGATGCTCAATATTTAGGATTAATTTCATAGGTATACCTCCTCCAGGCTTCCTCAGAGTCATTCTTTGGAGAAGGGATCTACCATGATCATCTACTTTAGATAAGGCACTTTTTGGTTTGTAACCCCAGGCAGGCCCGGCATTCCATCCCGCCGCCCCCCAATGGTTACAGTTGTGCCCCCATTGTTTGTCAACTACACAAACATAGGGGTCCTTTACATGAGGGATATCTCTATAGATATTTTGAATTTGTGACGTAGGGAATGGGCAATCTACAATGTCACAGTAATCAAAAGTGTATGTAGCCACACGGGTACATGAAGAATTGTACCAGAAGGTATACCCACTGGCATCTTTGGTGATGGCTACTTGTTGGGCCTTAATTAGGCTAATTAAGGAGATGATGTACCAGAGGTACATGGTTGTGCGGTATCTGCTTCCTCTGGGGCAGGAGTCTTCTTGCAATGGGAAGCGTGGATCCAATGTGGCCTGCCAGCCAACTTGACGGAGGTTGAAGTAATCAAGAGAACTTGGAATGGTCTGTCAAATCTTGGTTCCAGGGTGTGTTTCCGCACAAATTTCTTGACCAGAACCCAATCTCCGGGAAGCAGGTTGTGGGTACCCGTATCAGATTCAGGATCTGGAATTGAAGAGAAAACTTGGGCATGTATTTTGTTCAAGGCACTTGCAAGTTCAGTTACATAGTCTACTAAAACATCAGTTTGAAGCTGCAACTGTTGCGGGTAATAACAACCTAGTCTGGGTGCAGTCCCAAATAGAATCTCATATGGGGATAGTGAGTGCTTCCCTCTAGGTGTGTGCTGAATAAAGCTATTGACAGGCTTTCTGGCCAGGGCATCTTTGTTTCTTGTGACATTTTTAACATTCTGGCTTTTAGGGTGCCATTCATGCGTTCCACTTTGCCACTACTTTGTGGGTGGTAAGGGGTGTGAAAAGCTAGAGTCACTCCCAGAGCATTCCAAATTTCTTTAGTCACTGTTGCTGTAAAGGCTGGGCCCTGGTCACTTTCAATAACTTCTGGTATTCCAAATCTACATACAATATCTGTGAGTAGACGTCTTGCTGTTGTTTTGGCAGTAATATTGGTTACTGGATAGGCTTCTGGCCAGCCTGAGAACATGTCCACTATTACTAGTGCATACTCATGAGGCCCACTCTTGGGCATTTGTATGTGGTCAATCTGAATTCTCTGGAATGGGTACGTAGGCTTAGCCAGGTGTTTCAAGGGCACTTTGGTTGGCTTTCCTGGGTTGCATTTTACGCAAATGACACAGGCCCTACAGAAGTTGTTGATCAATGTTGTGATTCCAGGTGCTTCATAATACTTCTGTATGAGGGCAGTCATTAAGTCTTTTGACAGATGTGCAGGTCCATGTGCCCATTGGACAACTGCTGGATATAAATTCTTAGGAAGACAGAATCTAAGGTTGTTGTAGTATACACCATCCTTCAGGACTGCTCCTTTCTTCTTCCATTTCTGTATTTCTTCGGGGGCAGTTGTTGCTTGCTGTTCCCGTAGGATTCTTAAGTCAGTAGGAAGAGTCTGCAAGGTGAAAATTGGAATTTATTCGTGTCCGGACACTTCTTCATCCACTTCCTGCAAATTTCTTGCTGCTTGCTTAGCAGCTTGATCAGCTAAGTGGTTGCATGAGCAGAGAGGCTTCTGGGATCCATGCTCGGCAGTAGGAAATGAGGCCTAAGAAGGCATGTAGAGATTTTGAAGTCCTTGGAGGTGGAATATCCAGTACTGCTCTAACTCGGTCACGAGTGAGATGTCTGGTACCTTGAGATAGACAATGTCCAAGGAAGATTACAGCAGGTTGACAGAATTGCAGCTTGAGAAGTGAAGCTTTGCATCCTTGTTCTGCTAAATAGCAAAGGAGACTAATTGAACATTCTTCAGTTGTAGGTATGTCATCTCCACAGAGCAGCAAATCATCCACATACTGGAGCAGGACAACTTTTGGATGGTCTGCTTGCCATGGATCACGGATAGAGCTCATGGCCTTTGCAAATTGACTTGGAGAGTTTTGTGCCCCTTGGGGCATGACAGTCCATGTATACTGTTGCATTTCATGTGTGAAAGCGAACAGGTATTGGCAGATTGGATCCAGGGGTACACTGAAGAAGGCATTGGCCAGATCAATAACTGTGAAGTATTTTTTTTTTTTTTAATTCTTTATTTTTGTAGTGCGTATATTAGTCACAGGCATACATATGGTACCCCAACGGCATTCCATATGCAGGTTTCAAGACATTAGTTACAGTAGGGGGTCAATGGACAATGCACTTTTTTTTGTTATAAAATATGCATGAAAAACAGGCGTATAAAACAGGCTTAGAAGACAGGCATATAAATCAGGCTTAGAAAAACAGGCTTATAAATCAGGCTTAGTAAAACAGGCTTATAAATCAGGCTTAGAAATCAGGCTTAGAAAAACAGGCTTTTAAATCAGGCTTTTAAATCAGGCTTGTAAGTCAGGCTTGTAAGTCAGGCTTGTAAGTCAGGCTTTTAAATCAGGCCTATAGGATAGGGAGTGTGTCCAGGGCCGTGAAAGGCAGCAAGGCCATGTATGTCGCCTATTAACAAGTGACTGGTCCCAGAGGGGCAGCAGGAACCTTCAGGTAGTTGCTTAAAAGTGGTTTGTTAGAGATATTGGGCATGCAAACTTACAGCGTGCAGTAACAGTGGGTTAGAGTAGAGTGAGTGAGTGAGAGACTAATAGAGTGTGTCTGATGTGTGAGGTGTGTGGGTAAGACAAGAGTGGAGTATCAGACAGCGTTGGAGTGTGGACCGTGTGATGTTAGAAACTTAAAACAGAAGGCATATAACATAAAATAAAGTTCAAGTGTCAGCATGTGGTTGCGGGGTAACCTCGGGCAGTCTCTGATATGCATTCAACCCACTCCCGACTTCAGGATTCGCCGCGGCACAGCCAGTTGAGCCTCCATATCCCAGCGATTCCATCCGGCACTGATGAGGCAGGATGACTGCAGAGATGTGAGGCTGTGAGACATGGGCATTTTGCTCGGGAGGTGATTCCGCTGGGTGCCCTGCCGAGGTGTAAATTGGTGCGTCGGGCCCCTGGTCCGGCATATGGGCACAGGCGTCAGCCTCGTGGGTTTCAAGCTTGTCCCCTGGTTCCTTGTGGGCAGATGTGGTCTCGACTGTGCTCGTTGTGGGGCAGAGTATGGAGGAGGGTGCCCGTGCAGGGGCCTGGGAGGAGTAGTGTGTTGGGCTGAGGGGTTGCATGCGGTCATCCGTTTCACCCGCTGCTTGCGTTTTATCCGCCGCCCCTCCGCTCCGGAGGCCCGTAAGGGTCGCTTCTGTTGCCGTCTTCGGTCATTTGGGCAGCCCCGGTTTGGAGTAGCTTTGTCGGCTGACCCGTGAGTGCTGGGGGTATCAAGCACGGTTAGCCTGGCCCAGAAGGCGTCGAACAGGCGGTCTAGCCGCTCCGCCAGAGGGGGCAGAGGTGCAGGGTCCCATGCTTCATCCGCCATGTTGGGTCGTCCTCGTTTTTCGCGGCAGGTAGGCCTCTGTTGGGGCTTCCCTCCTGTGTCACACTCTATGCCGGGATATCCCTCACCGGCACGGGGGGGGGGGGGGTAGAGTGTACTGGGGAGACCTCCGGTCCTTGGTGCTGCGATCGGCAGAGGGAGCGGCCGTCTCCCCCCTGTCGTTCAGATAGGCCTCGTGCAGGCCTCAGATCTATCCCCAGGTCGTGGCGGTCAGTACAGGCTTAGACCTTGCTGGCGTTTTGCTGTGTTTGTGGTCCCCCCGTCGCCAGGGTCAGTGCACTAGCTTTTGGGGCCACTTGCTATGGGTCTTGGCAGGCTTCAGGCTTATTACAGGATTTTTGGCCCGGAGCTCGTCTGCCATGCGACCACTCAGCTCGGCTGTTGGCTCCGCCCCCCTCAACTGTGAAGTATTTTGCAGAGGGTGGGACCCCAGAGAGCAGAGTGTGTGGGTTTGGCACAATAGGGGTGTCCAGGACTGTTGCTTCATTCACTGCACGGAGATCCTGAACCATTCTGTACTTCTCTGGTTCACCTTTTGGAGTTTTCTTCTTCACAGGAAATAATGGGGTGTTGCATTTTGATTCACATTTCACGAGAACACCCTTCTCCAAGAGTGCTTTGATTTGACTTGAGATAGCTGCAGCTTGAGCTGGTTTCAAAGGGTATTGTGGTTTTCTTGGTAACTTTGCTCCTGGAATGAGCTTTACCACCACAGGTGGAACTTTGAGGTGACCTACTTGTCCATCTGGAGTGAAGATGATAGATGCCTGCAGGCGTGAGAGGACATCAGCGCCTAACAGGTTAATTGGGCATGTGGAGGATACCACAAAACGAGCAAGCAAGCTAGGGTAGTTGCCAACTCGTAATGGAGTTGTTAAGGGATTGTGTCTTGGTTGGCCATCCACTCCTACACAAGAGACATCAATATTTGACAGAAATGATGGGTCTGGCAGGTCTTGTTCTCGTAGAACACTTCGGGCTGCACCTGTGTCAACAAGAAATGTAGTAGGTTGTCCTTCAATTGGTAGAGTCACAGTGGCAAGTGCCCCCCCCTTATCCCCTGAAGACACTGCCATGACAGGGGTTAATGACACAGGCTTGCCAATTTCCTATTCATCAGGTTCCTCAACTATTGGAACTGTTTTTGTGGCCTTGGGGCCAGGGGCAGGCTTGGACATCTTCTTGGGTTCAGGGCAATCATTTTTGAAATGTCCTTTAGCTTTGCAATTGAAGCAATATCCATCCTCGGGTTTGGTGCCTTTAGGGACAGGTCCGGTGCGGGACACCATGAGATGAGCTGAATTGGGCCTTCTAGGAGTCTGGGCAGATTCCAGACCCCTAGCAACTAAGAGTAAGGTATCCAGTGGGACTACCTTATATTCAGGGCGTGCAGCAATGATTCCCTTGCATATGGAGTCTTTAACACCTTGGACAAATGCACCAGACAGCATTTGAGAATGGATCTTGTCTGTGAGATCAAATCCCAAATCTGTAAACAGTTGAAACAGTCTTGCATGAAACCTTTCCACTGATTCTCCTTTGTCTTGTACAATATCAGTAAGGCCAGCAGCCTGATCTGCAAGTTTGTCCTTAGCCCATTCCTTTAGCTGGTTGCAGAATGCTACTCCGGAGGGGTAATCAATGTCACTTGTAAGCAAATCTGTACTGAGGTGGCGGGCAATGCTGGGCCAGTATGCATCTCCGGCTTTGATAGCACAAATGCTCAGTAAATCACGCCATGCAGCGGAATAAGTCTTTTGAATCTGAACTATCCCTCGGTAAAAAGACATAGGTTGCTTTTCTGGGTCAGGGAGTGATTTCATCAGAGAGCTGGCCTGAGTAGGATTAAACGAAACATATTTAGGAGGGGCCTGATCCCCTCGGCCCGTATGTCCGAAAGGATCATCGAGGGAACAGCGAGGCGGAGGCCCTGTGGCATCCGGTGACCCCTGTAACCATGAGAACTGGCCTCTTCATACTCATCTTCGTATGTGACCCGGACCCCTCTGGCGGGTGGGACCACTTGAGGTGTCAGAACCGGGGGAAATGCGGGAATCCTGGATGCCGTGGAGGCCAGTGGATTATGTGTTTGGGATGCGTAGTCACCGGGAAGTACCGGCATTAGGGGTGCTGGATTACTGGGGGCCGCCATATTGGAGGCGTGAAAGGAAGCTGCGTTAGGGTTAAGGGAGGTAGTGGCGGCCATGTTGGATGTGGACACATCCGGGGCAGACTGTGCCGGATTGGGCGTGACCGGGGTCTGGGGAGTGGCTTGGGAAAGGAAGTAGGCTTGGTTTGGATAGGGCAGGGCCAAGGGGTAAGGGAAGGGGTAGGGCCAAGACAACTGGGTAGGGGTTTGGGCGGAACCTGGGGAAGGTGGGTTAGTTGGGCAGGGATTAGGGAAGGAGGTGGGACATCCGGGGTACGGATATGAAACTGAAGGGGTGGGAACCTGGGCGGTGGGAGGAGTGGGAAGGAGAGAGAGTGGAGAGAGATTAGCAGAGGCGGGTGTAGTAGGAGGAGCCGGAGTGGGTGTAGTGGGATTGACAGTAGCGGGTGAGGAGGGGTTAGAGAACTGGGTAGATGAAAGTGGGAGGGTAGGATTATTGACGGAGAGAGAGCGTAGGGAAGGAATGGCGGAGGAAATGTTTGGATTAGACAGAGAAGGTAGTGCAGGGATGGATGAGAATGATGGGAATGTTACGGATGATGTGGGGGAAAATAAAGATCCATCAGAATTCAGGACCGGACAAACAGGGGAAATGACGGGATGGGTGATGGGAGGATTGGGAGTGGGGAACATGGTCAGCTGGCTGTCACTTATTGCTGACTGAACCTTGGGGATGGACATCCCCTGGGCGCCATTTTGGGGCGCTGGCTGAGGGAATGCCCCAGCAACATAATTATTATGATATACATACACCTTTGTGATCTATTTCTTCCTCAACCCAACCTTCCTGCTGAATAGCCTTTGCTACTCTGTACCATGCTTCAGCAGTACGTAATAAATCATTATCTGTAAGCTTGCCTTTCTTCTCTGTCAGTAATCTACGCCAGCTTTCTGGCTGCAATCTACCACATGAAGGCACAGCAATTTTACACACTTTAGCAATCTTTTCAACTCCCTTAACCATCTCTTCACCCTCTCTATCTTCAACTAGATCACATGCTAGCCAGCCCTTACCGGGCTTTCCCAATCCCTGTCCCATACCCCCCTATAAGAGGCGTCCCAGATATAGGGGAAGGAAGATGAAACAGAACGTCTACAATGCTCGACTGCCACTCGGAAGGGTGGGTCCCCCCAAGTGCGTCTTCCCAAAACGTAGACTAGTCACTAATTCCGCCTACCCAAGGTAGCCACGGATTGGAGCGAGGTTAGAAGTGTGTGACCAATCACTTCTCTTTCAAGAGAAATAGGAGTGGAAAGTGTAAATAACACAGGAAGTAGAGTAAAAGTAAAAGTAAAGTGAAAGTAGAGATAGACACAGGAGTTTGAATGACTCCCAATTAAAACAACAATTCAATTGAAATACAGTGCATGCATCACAGTTTAAATAAAATCAACAGTAATCCCTTTCCTTTACTCATGTGGCCAAAGCCACCTCCCTCAACCTCGTAGTGTCCCCGCTCGGAGAATGACTTCCTCAAGTCTCACTACCAGCGGCCACAGAAAACAGCTAACAGCGGCCCGAGATCTGTATGCCTCCCTTGTTACAGCGGTCCGATACTCGTGACCACCACTATCCTCACCCTCGTAGCGCCCCTACGGACCCACCCGTAAGTCCCACTACCCCGTGGTGATGGAGACAGCAATGCCTGCCCGAATCCACGCACCACAAATAAAATTGGAATGCCACCAGCCTCAGCGCTCGAAGCTGGAGGGTACCACCTCTCTGCAAGCAGAGCTATGTGCACAATGAGGCTAGCTAGGCTATCAAAGTGACACCATGGGGAATCCCCAGGAAGCATGGAATCTACACCCCTCCACAGATTCCCCCCTCCTCTTTTTCCTTACTGCTGCAGCTACCCAGCACCTAAAAGAGGTAAACAGGCAAAGAAGACCCCCAGGAAAACTTCCACAGGTCCACCCCCCCTTTTCCCTACAGCCACAGCCACGTGGCTCCTAAAAGGAGTAAACAGGCAACAGAGGACCCCCAGGCAAACACCCACAGGTCCACCCCCCTTTATCCCAAAAGGGGCAAACAGGCAACAGAGGACCCCCAGGCAAACACCCACAGGTCCACCCCCCTTTATCCCAAAAGGGGCAAACAGACAAACACTCTACCCGGGTACTTAAGCTAAAAACAAGCCAATACCAACACACTCAGGCAACAGATAGACTAAATGCAGGTAAACAGGTGGGTAACAACGAGACACCGGGCAAGATATTACCTGTCTTTGATGTCCTCCCGGTAGCAGTCACAGACACTTGGACGGGTCAATCAAAGGGGCTGGAACATACCGGCTAGGCTCTGCAGTAGTCTCTACCGTGTATTCAGAGGTGATCAATCTCCTTTCCTTCCCCCCCGGATTCCTCCGTCCAACAGCGTCTTCCTTAGGACGGCTTACCGGCCAGAGGCCATAGCCCGGTGCCCCACGTTGGGCGCCAAATTGATGTAGATAAATTTAGGAATAAACAAATATGTTTAAATGTCGATCTGTTCCTGTCCAAATCTGAGATGATTAAATTGCGTATACGCAGAAGTAACTTCAGACTGACACACGGAGTTCAGGTTAAAATAACTTTGAGGAAATTTAATGGCATCTGGTTAAAAAACGGGTTCGCAGACCCTTTTAAAGGCAATATTACATCATCATTGAATATCAGATAATAACAAATAAACATCGTTAATTGGATTAAGTGTTAAGTGGTTATGTCAATGTCCACCCATCAATATTATTAATTGGCTCCAACACTAAGTGGTTAGCTAGGTGTCCTCCCACCGGGAGGTGGCGTTATTCTGGACTTAGGTGTGGACGGATGGCTCAAGCGCCATCTTACCCAGCACGAGGCTTACTCGGTGGGAAGGGGGGCTTGGGCGTCATTATGGGCAGTTAGTGATGTCAGACTCATGGTCAGGTTCAGGGTCTTTTTTATGAAAGAACATTTCATACAGGCTGTTTCTCATGGCCTAGCTTTTAGTATACTTTGTTTCATATTAGAGGAACTTGATAATTCCGGTGTTAGTCATGTCCTTCTAGAAAATACAGTCTCTATTCATTATACTAAATGCTGTTAGGAAATTCTGTCATGTAATGTAGTTAAAATGGAGTTAGTGCAAAAATTCAACACAGGTTTAATACAGGTTTTTAATAATTCTACATCAACACTACATACACTGACACAACACACACACTACATACACTGACACAACACACACACTACATACACTGACACAACACACGCACTACATACACTGACACAACACACACTGCATAACTAACAACACACACTGCATACACTGACACAACACACACACTACATACACTGACACAACACACACACTGCATACACTGACACAATACACACTGCATACACTGACACAACACACACTACATACACTAACACACACTCTGCATACACTGACATAACACACCCTGCATACACTAACACAACACACACTCTGCATACACTGACACAAGACACACTGCATACACTAACACAACACACACTCTGCATACACTGACACAACTCACAATGCATACACTAACACAACACACACTGCATACACTAACACAACACACACTTCATACACTAACACAACACACACTTCATACACTGACACAACACACACTGCATACACTAACACAACACACACTGCATACACTAACATAACACACACTCTGCATACACTGACACAACACACACTGCATACACTAACACAAAACACACTGCATACACTAACAAAACACACACTCTGCATACACTGACACAACACACACTGCATACACTGACACAACACACACTGCATACACTAACACAACCCACACACACTGCATACACTAACACAACACACACACACACTGCATACATGAACACAACACACACTGCATACACTAACACAACACACACTCTGCATACACTGACACAACACACTGCATACACTGACACAACACACACACTGCATACACGAACACAACACGCACTGCATACACTAACACAACACACACTCTGCATACACTGACACAACACACACTGCATACACTAACACAACACACACACACTGCATACACTAACACAACACACACACACTGCATACATGAACACAACACACACTCTGCATACACTGACACAACACACTGCATACACTGACACAACACACACACTGCATACACGAACACAACACGCACTGCATACACTAACACAACACACACTCTGCATACACTGACACAACACACACTGCATACACTAACACAACACACACACACTGCATACACTAACACAACACACACACACACACACACTGCATACATGAACACAACACACACTGCATACACTAACACAACACACACTCTGCATACACTGACACAACACACACTGCATACACTAACACAACACACTGCATACACTGACACAACACACACTGCATACACTAACACAACACACACTGCATACACTAACACAACACACACGCTCCATATACTAACACAACACACACTCTCCATATACTAACACAGCACACTCTGCATACACCAACACAACACACACTGCATACACTAACACACACACTGCACACGCTATAATGACATTAGTGTATACGAATACACTAATACAATACACACACTGCATTCACTAATACAACATGCACTCTGCATACACTACACACTAACACACTCACTGCATCCACTATACACTAACACACTCTCTGCATTCACTACACATTAACACACACTGCATTCACTACACATTAACACACACTCTGCATTCACTACAAATGTACACACACACTACATTCGCTACACATTAACACACTCTGCATTCACTACACTAACACACACTCTGCATCCGCTACACACTAACACACTATCTGCATTCACTACACATTAACACACACTGCATTCACTACACATTAACACACACTCTGCATTCACTACAAATGTACACACACACTACATTCATTACACTGACACACTCTGCATTCACTACACCCTAACACACACTCTGCATTTATTACACACTAACACACACTCTGCATTCACTAAACTATGCACACACTCTGGATTCACTATACTGACACACACACTCTGCATTCACTACACTAACATACACTCTGCATTAACTGTACACACATCATCCACTACACAAACATCCTGTATTCACAGTACAGACACTACATCCACCACAAATTGAAACACTCTGCATTCACTATACACAGACACTGCGTCTAATACACACACTACATCCGCTACAGACACTGCATCCGCTAAACACATTTCATCTAGTACATACAAACACTACATCCACTACTCAAACACACTCTGCATTCACTACACATTAACACACACTCTGCATTCACTACACATTTACACACACTCTACATTCACTGCACTAACACACACACTACATTCATTACACTGAAACACTCTGCATTCACTACACACTAACACACACTCTGCATTCATTACACTATGTACACACTCTGGGTTCACTATACTGACACACACTCTGCATTAACTGTACACACAGCATCCACTACACAAACACCCTGTATTCACAGTACACACACTACATCCACCACAAATTGAAACACTCTGCATTCACTATACACAGACACTGCGTATAATACACACACTACATCCACTACAGACACTGCATCCACTAAACACATTTCATCTAGTACATACAAACACTACATCCACTACACAAACACACACTACATCACTGTACACACACTACATCCACTACTCAAACACACTCTGCGTTCACTATACACACTGCATCCGCTACACAAACAAACACTCTGCATTCACTACACAAACAGTATATAATACACACAAACACTACATCCATTACACACATTCTAATTCACTTCCACTATACACACCACATTCAGTCCTGCATCATTGTCAGCGGACTAGGTAGGGCGTGGGCGGGCCCGGGAGGGAGCGGGCGGGGGGGGGGCCAGACTTTGTGCTTTGTCAGGGGCCCCAAAATTTCTGTTGGCAGCCCTGCTCAGAATGGCCGGACTTAATGTCTCCAAGAATAGTCAAAATACTTGCCAAGGTCAGGGACACAGAATCAGACACAAAGATGAGGGAAAGCCAGAAGTCAAGGATACCAGATATCAAGGAAGTCAAAACAAAGCCAAAGTCAAATACCATAAAATCAAGATCAGGTAACACACTCTCGGATAACCATAGGCATGAAACCACGACAGGGCACTGAGCTAGAGGAGAACTGGGCCTAAATACCCTTCCTGTGGACCTGATTGGCTGTAACCGGCCTTTGACTCCAAAAGTAACTACCAGGTTTCCATGTGCATGATTGTTGCTCAGCACAACTTTTCCTTTCAGGATGGTAATGTTGCTCGGCACAACTTTTACTGTCAGGACAGTAAATGCCAATGAAAAAAGAAGTGGTCCTAAGGCAAAAAGTCCAAGGTGCACATTATTAGATACCTCAGAGTTGCTAAAGAATTAAAAACACATTTATTGATAAACCTTAAGATACATCCGCATCAGTACAGGTCAGAGTACCACTGCCTCCTGCTTCTAGTTGGTGGCTTTGGGATTTATTTGATTATTTACAGTATTTATATTGATTTGTTTGAGAATTTACTTTTTCTTGCTGATACACTTTATGCCTTTTCCTTGGGATTTTCCCTCTGACTACCTCTATATTTAAGTTTTACCTGTGAGTACTTTTCCTAAATACCTAGTGTGGGGCTATATTGTATTGCTGTATCATGATTTCCAGAGATTTCTAGTGCTTTACAGCTTTGCTATTGATGCACGTTTCCACTCACTCCTGTGTTCTGGCAATATTTCTATGTTTATGGTTGTGTTTATTTTTATGTGTAACTTCTAGTAATGTGTATTGTTTCTTTAATACTCTATCGATTGCTTTTCTTGCATACAAAACCTTTTCTAAGCCCTGTCATTACCTTTAGCCGCCTCCTCTCTTTTTCGGGTTTTCGGGCTTTGCTACCCTAAACTCGGGGGTTTCAGGAGGCAACATGCTGGAGCTGCCTCCTCTGATCCCCTGAGCTCCGGCGGATCTTTCCCGGTCTCTGGGGTACTCGCGGTCAGCCGCGAGTACCCCGAGGCCGGATCCCGATTCACACGCGGCCGCTGCGCCGCAGCCGACCACATGCGTCCGACCGGGTGGAGGGCGCGCTTGCTCACGGTCCCTCCCCACCTGAGGAGGTCGGATGGCGCTGATTTTTGCCCCCTGGGGATCTACACTGAAAGGGTTAGACCCAGATACAGTTAGACGTTACCCCTTCCTATTAGGAGTCAGTTTGCCTCACCTTAGGGAATCCTGTTTGGCTTATTTTCATACTGCCTCTAAGTGCAGGGGTCTGCTCAATAACATCAGCTTCCTTCCAGAGGCTACCCTGACACTCTCCCTATAGGAGAGTTTCTACTTATACTATGTAACTGTACTACACTGGGGTAGACAACCTTTGTGCCTGCTGGGCATATATAATGAGCGCTACCCACTAAGGATCTATGAAGAAGTCTGGGGACTCTATTCTCACACACAGGGGTCTGTTGCTGCTGCCATCTACAACGCCCATTTTGGCCTGCTCTGTCTGTGCCCATTTGATTGGCCTGCTCTGTCTGTGCCCATTTGATTGGCCCATTTAAAAGGCTGGCGCTTGTCCGTGCCCAAGCCCCTTTGGCCACAGGCCTGGGGTATACTACTGGGAGTATCCCATACACACTACAGAATCTAAGGTAGGTGTGTGTCCAAGTCAGCACTGCTGCCATACCGTCCCAGAGAAGCCTACAGACATGATTGATGCGGCCGTGACCGCCTCTGTTGAAAGACCACTGTCATGAACCTCCCACTGGTGCCTCATATATAGGACTCCGCGCCCAGGTAGAGTCAGACTCTGACTCGCCAGAGAGAGACCAGACACGTACACCTAGTTTTATGGGAAGGGTGAAGGCCCTGAACTGTGTGTCTCAAGGGCTAGACCCTGCGAAACGCCCGGAGCAGACAGCCACGGTGTCACCTGCCTGACAGAGGCGTATCTCCTGGGTGAGTTTCGCGAGGAAACACATACAGTGCCCAGTGCTCAGACACCCAGTTGAGAAGACAGGATTTCTACATGTTTTTCCCTATATTTTACCTTTCCTGTCCATTATATTTCCATCCCTCAGTGGTACGTATTTTCACTCTATTTTTACTCTATCTGAACTTTATTTTAGTTCTGTCGCTTTTCTTTCTCTTATATCTTCCGTTCCTTCCGCCAGGGACGTCGAGAGGCCTGACTTGACCTCTTCCGACTTCCCGGGCTCTCATGGATAGCAGAGAACATCTCCAGCTTTCCTCAAGCTGCCAACTGTCATCCCGGATTTCGCGCACGCGCGCGGGATACGGACTGTCCGTTGGTAGACTCCATCAGTTTTCCCAGAGTTTCCTTTCTCTACCGCCTTTTCTGTTATTAAAAGATGGGCATGGCCCGTGGTTGATTAATCTCCATCTACCATCTGGTTTATTCCCAGTTTGAATCCTCCACTCAGGTGAGTGGTTCAGAGAGATCTCGTGGTTAGGGAGGGAACTCCCTCACGACCTCAGTCTTACGCTGATATTATTAAGGGGTGAACCCCGCATTCAGTCAGCCTGAGCCTGATATGGACTCTAGTTTGGATTGTAAGAGGGTGCGGCCCTCCATCACCTCGGCCCGAGACTGATATTATTTACATGAGTAGAGAGCGGACCCCTCTCGTATACTGAACCGGTCATTGATTCGTTATTAGAGGGCGCGACCCTCTCTCAACCTCAGTTCGATGCTGATAGGGATACATAGGATATGTTCTGAGTGCGGCCCACTCTCATAGAAGGAGCCGGACGCGGATGTAGACGCTACTTTGTTATTAAGGGGTACGGCCCGCTCATGCTATCAGCCTGTTGATGACACGGAGTACGATTACATTATTAGAGAGTGCGGCTCTCTCTCATACACTCAACGCACTACTGTGCCTCCCCCTTGTTCATCACAGAGGCTTATGCCAGTACAGGACACCGATGACTTCTTAGAGGGGCAGCCCTCCTACATTCAAGTTAATATGGAGGTACGTACCACATACCATGTTTACCTCTGATGCTTCAACTCTTGCATGCATGGGAGACCGGTATGCATGGGAGACAATGCTTCATAATGACTGAGTAAGGGGAGAGAACCCCTCCATTAGATCTAACGACCGTACTACTGGTTTTGTTATAGAGGGCTACCTGATCGTACAGGATATACACGGGATTCCTCTATTTCATCCCCTATAATGGATCTACTGGATCCGTACCGCTGTAGCCCGCACAGGAGAGACTCACTAAGGTATTACTGGGGGAGATCTCCCACCTTATTTACAGGTTTCCCATAGGCCTTATAGGGCAATGTTGGCGCTGTTTGAAATTACTATCTTGGGTACAGCTCCCAGGATTGGCCCACTTTGGTGGTGACCCTATACAATTCCTATTGGATGTACCTTTGGAGTTTGTACGACTAACGGAGGAACCTCATTTATTATAAGAGACAGGTTTTGGCATAATCTGCTCTATATCAAACAAGCAATCGCACTCTGCTTAGGTTATACAGACCATTGCGAACAAGCTACTCAGACGGTCTTTCCCAGATCAAGAGACATGAGATGCTGAGGCCTTCATAGAACAACGTGCACGGCCTTACATGGGTAACAAGACTGGGGAAGGCCCACAACCCAATCTGCGGGTACACCATGCACATGGTTCGCATGCACATGGTTCACATGGTTAACCGGCTTCAGACGGTTAAAGCTGGGCCCTTGTTTTTTGCGCTAGGTCTGTTCTCTGGAGTAACCTGTCATCAGGGAAGGAACTTTACGTCTTACCGGCGAATTAGAGAATGCTATGAGTTTGCAGGACTCCAGGCTAGGAAGGGAGGTATTCCTCTATAGGGATACCTTGACTTCGGTTCTCGAATTCACATTCCTGGGTCCCTTGGCCTAGGGCCTACTCTTGGAGATACGTGCCCGGACAGTCAGGGATACAGGGACCTAAAGGCCTCACTATATTACACCCTATCTTGAATTGACGTGCAGACCATGAGTTCCTCCACAAATTTTGACAGGTCGAGCATGGAACAGGATCGTACAGACGATTAATCGGATTATTCACTCTCTCCCTAATCAGTCACCAGTCTCACGGACGGATATCCTGCTCCAGACCCGCTCTCCAAGGCCGACTCGTTTTTTTCGCCAGCCTGCCTAGACTTCGAACCGCTTTCGAAGCTTCACGGTCCACCACGCGAATACAGCACGTGAGGACTCTTCTTCATCTATGCAGGGCCCTATTACCCTTGGATCCGGATCACTTATTACTCCTCGATGAGGAAATATTTGGATGGAAATCTCAACCTCTAGTTTTGTTTCCCTCTTATTGGTATATCCAGGATTCACAGTCTTTAGAGTAGTCGATCGCCTTTTTGCTACACTAGCTCAGTGATTGGACGGCCCTTGGAAATACCTTGTTCTGCCACAGTTGCGGGTTACGCAGTCCATTTGGAGTACTGGAAACACTCTTGTCTTCTTAATAGACTCATTCTAAAACGAGTCCACTCACCAGGTAGGTCGTGAGGGAACGATAAAACCCTATTCGGTTCGGTTACGAAATTGGTGGTAGACTCAGACGCATTACAAGGCCACATCACCTGGTGATTCTGGCACGATTGAGGAAGCCATCTTCCACATCAAAGGTCAAGACATGGTGGCAGATTTTCTCGCGACCTTAAATCCACGGATGACCTTTGGTATTTTTACACCGACAAAAAAATTTCACAGTTGTCACAGTTGGAAGGTACATTGGGGATTACTCTAGTTATCTCCCGGAATAGGTACCAGCGAAACAAACAGCGTTGGATTTGTTGGCTGAGTGTTAAAACAGCAAATACGAAGCCTCCTGTCATGTTATAAAATTGTAGATTATGCTAGCTTTAGTGTACCTATAATCTTAATTTTATTAATGACAGGAGGCGAGTGTTTCCCACCCATTCTTATCCCTCCCGTGTTTAATTTCAATAGGCTGGGTTCATCAGGTACGTATGCAACTCTGCTTGTTGTCTCTGCTACCTGCCACTTGTTCTTATATCTATTTTTTTTTTCATAAGTAGGGTTGGGATATCTACATATTAGGGTATTTTTGGTTGCTATGTTGGGTACCTACATGTTTGTTCAGAGTACATTTCATTGGCTAACCAACCTGTTCGATTCTGTTTTTTTCTCTTGTTTCAGTTTACAGTCCATCAACGCTATCTGGTTTGGCAGTTCTTCTCGGATGGTGGACATTGTTGTATTCATTGTATCTATTACTTCGTTTCTTCCCCATTATTTTTCTGCCCTTTGTTATGTTTTGTCGCAGCTTGAAAGAGGAAATGATGTATGGGGAGGGGAGTTTTATAGTATCTAACTTTTTTTTCTGATTGGTTGTTTTTTCTGTGCTGCTGTGGAGTTCTAGTAAAGAGAGACTTAAGCAAATACTCGCCTCCTGTCATTAATAAAATTAAGATTATAGGTACACTAAAGCTAGCATAAACTACAATTTTCTAATATAAGCCTATTGAAAACCTAATAGGGCCATACCTGACTTACATCTCATATTGGATTATTCATTATAGACAGTCTCTATTATTTAAGCTTCTCAGCTTGAGGCATTCACTTACCCCTATTCCACAGGTCAGCTGAGCTTCATTACTCTCCTCAGGGTTATAGCTGTGAAGTGTTTATTTCATTTTTTTAAAATATATTTTCTTTATGTATCTTAAGGTTTATCAATAAATGTTTTTTTTTTCTGATTTATACTAAGGGTTACCCCCTATCTAGATACCCTCAGCCATGATAGCATGGAGCAAAGGGGACGATAAAGAAAGGACAGTGGATGCAATAATACACTCAGGAGAAATAATAGGGGATGTCTCTTGTTCTAGATCTAATTCTACATCAAATGGCCTAGACAAGGCGTCAGCTTTAACGTTCTTAGAACCGGGTCTATAGGTAATAATAAAGTTAAGCAAGTCATAAATAATGACCATCTAGCTTGTCTAGAAGACAGTCGTTTGGCATCCCCAATATATACCAGGTTCTTGTGATCAGTAATAATCAGAATGGGATCCTTGGAACCCTCCAAAAGATGTTGCCATTCCTTAAGCACTAGTATGATGGCTAACAGTTCTCTATTACCAATGTCATAGTTACGCTCGGCAACTTTCTGGAGAAGTAACCACAAGGATTCAAAGGGGCATCCTGACTCTCTCTTTGAGAAAGAACAGCCCCGACCCCTGTCTCAGAGGCGTCAACCTCAGGTAGGAAAGATTTACTAGTGTCAGGATGTCTTAATATG
Source organism: Pelobates fuscus (assembly GCF_036172605.1). NCBI lineage: Eukaryota > Metazoa > Chordata > Amphibia > Anura > Pelobatidae > Pelobates > Pelobates fuscus. The sequence continues at coordinate 276,091,884 of NC_086322.1, forward strand.
TCAGCAGATGCGAACATTTGTTTCAAGAAGCTCAAAAGCCTCTTTAGGCCATATAGTACAATTAGCCCCCTTGTGAGTCATATTGGTGATGGGGCTATTACCGAAGAGAAACCTTTGATGAATCTCCTGTAATAGTTAGAGAAACCAATAAACCTCTGTATGGCTTTTAACCCACCGGGTAATGGCCATTGTAGTTTGTGAGGATCCATTTGGAAACCAGTGGCAGAAATGTTATACTCGAAAAACTGAACCTCATGTTGATCAAATACGCATTTCTCAAGTTTACAATAAAGACCATTTTTAAGCAAAGTTTGTAAAACTTGTTTGACATGATCATGATGAGTTTGGATGTCAGGGGAATAAGTAAGGATATCATCCAGGTATACAAGCACAAAAGAGTAAATATAGTCTCTGAGTACATCATTAATGAAGTCTTGAAATACGGCCAGAGCATTACATAAAGCGAAGGGCATAACAAGATATTCATAGTGCCCACTCCTAGTGTTAAACGCCGTCTTCCATTCTTAGCCTCCCTAATTCTCACCAAATTGTACGCGCTCCTAAGGTCAAGCTGGTCTTTAGTCTATTATCAATCTGCATCAGTATAACTTTGGATAATCCTTTTTTAAAAGCAGCGATTAATCCGTTGTTAGTCCAGCCTACCTCAGATGCCAAGGTACAAAATTCTATGGCATAATCCGAGATAGACCGGTTCCCTTGTTTTTTATGCATTAGGGCAGTGGAGGTATCTTCCTCTCTGCCTAATGGTTCAAACATTAGTTTAAATTCCGCCAGGAATTCCTGGTAACAATGAGTGATACTCCTTTTACTTTCCCACAATGGATTAGCCCAGGTTAAGGCTGCACCTTTAAGTTGGTTCATCAGATACCCAATCTTAGCTCTATCTGAAGGAAATGAACCAGGTGAGGTCTCAAAGTGGTACTCAATCTGATTGAGAAATCCCCTACATTTCCGGATATTACCAGAAAAATGCGGGGGAGGAGATAGGGAGATGGTAGGTGCCTTATGTACTATAGGTGGAGGTATATTAGGCGTAGGTGACATAGTCGGAGAAACCTCAGTCTGTAGATGCGCTGTTCGAGTAAGAAGCGTACTGAAAGCCTGGGCAAATTGATCCATACGGTGATCATTCTCCTCATTCTCATTCTCACAAGCTCTTATGTGCTGACACAATTCTACAAGATCTATGGCCATGTAGTAATGTCAGAATTACAAGTTGATCCAGCACGTAGAACTGTATCACACCAGGGACTAAAAGGTAACGTCTTACCGGGCCTTAGAATGGCCGGACTTAACGTACCAAAGAATAGTCAGAATACTTGCCAAGGTTGGGGACACAGAATGAGACACACCAATGAGGGAAAGCCAAAAGTCACGGATACCAGAATAAAGGGAAGTCAAACGAAGCCAAAGTCAATAACCAGAAAATAAACCACTCAGAAACACACTCTCGGACAACCACTAGGGAAACCACAACAGGGCAAAGAGGAGAAGTAAAAATGAGTTTAAATAAGCCCTTTACAAATCTGATTGGCCAAAATTGGCCTTTGACCCCAGAACGTGCGTTCACGTCACCCGTGTGACATCATACACATGCCAACGTCGTCCTCACTGTGGGCAGACGTTGGGCTATAATTTGGAGTGGATCCGCAGCGGCAGACGTTAGGAATGCTTATGGCCTCCCAGAGTAACCTCTACCTTGCATACCTGTCTCTTTCTCTCTCCTAAAGGTCAGCATTCTACTCTCTTCTGCAGCTCTGCTTCACTCCCACCTTATTTGATTGTTATTTCCTGTCCTTATATGTTTTATACCCCACCTCCTACAGACTGTAAGCTCGTTTGAGCAGGGTCCTCGTCAACCTATCATTCCTGTAAGTTTTCTTGTAATTGTCCTATTTATAGTTACACCCCCCCCCTCTCATAATATTGTAAAGCACTACGGAAGCTGTTGGCGCTATATAAATGGCAATAATAATAATCATAATGGGTAGACAAGTCCGTTTTACAATAAGCTATTACTTACTATTGATCAATTTAGTGCACGCGAGTAGTGGCTATTTCCATACTCTAAAATATTTCCAGTAGCAACTGTTAATCACCAGCTGATAGGAGTTTTAACAGCTCTTTGCAGTAAATAACAAATACATTTAAATCACGTAATTGAGAAATATACAGAAGGGACATTCTAATCTCCATAACATCTTATGCTCAATAAATTTGTTATGGGGCAGGGACATCCGAGTGAAATCCTACTTTTAGAAGTTAAGCTATTTTGCAATATTTTAACCTGAAGTAGGGGACCCAGAGCCCATCACCACCCCTGCCCCCGCCACTTCCTTAATGTCTGCACTGTAGTATTAGGAGCGTTTAGCGATATATATATATATATATATATATATATATATATATATATATATATGTATAAATATATATATAGAGAGATAGATATATGTGTGTGTCATCAGACGTTAATATGTTTTTTTTTCCTTTACAGAATGAGGTTGAACCAAATTAATCTGTACCATTAAGTATATATCATTATGGAAGACTATCGCAAAAGCTTGATAAAGACTTAACATGGCTGTGTTTCTCCAATAAAACTGCTTAATATTTAACCCTGAGTGCTCGGATGATCTTGTTCTTTTGCTTACTATTTGACAGCGGTTTTGCCCGCCTCAGGTCCAGTTAGGCACCTAGGATTAGAAGAGAGTGCAGTATTCCTTCTACAGTTTCAACTAATTATGTATATAGACACATTAGATAGTGCAGTCTTTAGTATTTTATGTTACATTTATAATGAAGTTTGAACCAAATAAATTTGAACCATTACATTATATTTGTTCACCAGTAAAATGACCAAGATTCCTATGTATAGTTTTGTTTATAGTATGAGTAAATACAGTTATCATTTAACTGTACACCGTGTTATCATAATTGTCTCATCAACACGTTATATCCCATTAGAACATGTGCATTTGGTAATAACAATTTAAAAATGAGCAATGTTGGGGTGTAGTTTGACCAAGGAGCAAACTGGACATACTTGAGTATAGTTCCTCACTGCCAACAGCAAATAACAGTGTTTATTTTTTTTAAGAACCCGACAAATTTCACCCATCTTTATCCAGCACTAAGATATCTGTACTACCATGCTGGGCACGTTTGCTGTCTCCCATGCCTCGATATACAAGATGGCGGTGGAGTGAGTCCATGTTGCACCACTATCCCCGGCAGGCTTGGAGGCTTCAAAGCAGCTAGAGTCAATTGACAGATGACCATCAAATCCTTGCTAAACTAATGCAAGTCCAGACCTATCTTGCCTGAGAGATTGAGTGGAGCTACCAAGAGGTCAAGAACGAAATCAACACTCTGGAGGTGCGGACTGCCAGCTTGTAACAGTGAGTGGAGCCTGCCTCAGCGGCATATTAAACACCCTGTAGCTATAGTAATCACCCAGTCTCTTACTCAACCACTATTGCACCCCCTGCACTGTTTTCTTTTTATTTATTTACGTTTATTTTATCGATGTCCTGGGTTCGACCCTTTAGCCATCTCGTTTTCCGGTTCCCCCCACATCAGTAGTTTGCTATACGATATCAGATTGTGTTGACTTAGCTTTTACTGAGACGGACTGATGCCATTTGGGAGAACTCCGCGGGGTAGGGGGAATGGCCTTCTGTGGCTGGGGGATTCCTTGTCCTGGTTCACTGTTTATTGTGGGAATGGCACTGTTATTGTGGAGACACCATGCACTGGCCACATAGCGCTGTACAATGGATGGACTAACAGACATGTAATTTTAACCAGACAATTGGATGTACAGGAACAGAGAGGTTGAGGGCCCTGCACAATAAGCTTACATTCTAGAGGGAGTGGGGTATAGTGACACAAAGGGTAGGGGTGCAAAGTAGGTTGTTAGAAAAGTATTCACTGAGGGTTTAGTAGGTTATTTTTGACAGTTGCAGGAGAGGAGTCATGGGGGATTGGGGATTAAAACCTGCTAACAGTTTTTTTTAATTGATATGCTTTCTTGAAGAAGTGAGTTTTCAATGATTTTTTTGAATAAGTGTAACCGCGGCTGGTTCCCCTATTTACCACTATAATGTCTTAAAGCATAGATATCTTAGCCATAATATTATATAGTTAGTGAGAGATCCTCTATTTAACATATATAAATAATTGAGAATACAATATAAAATAAGGATTTATAGCAGAGTTTATAAGATTCAACTAAATGCTTGCAAATATCAATAATAGATTAACATACCCTTCTAAACATGTCATCATGTCATCCTCTCTGTCCTTTTAAGATGGAGCAGCGTCTGTCTCCAAGTCTCTCCTCTGTCCCTTAACATTTAAAAGTACACCTATTTATATCTTAGGTGTCTTCATTTTAGGGTCACTGTAGTTCATATATGAAAAAGTAACACTTCTTTTACTTTATTCATTTTAGGACGTCCCTTAACTTGGCAAAAATACAAGGCCATAACTAAAGGGTGTACACGTCATGGAAATTTTCCATCTTTATCTCCTTAAGGTTACCACAGTATATTGTGTGCTGAAAGAGTCGTAGCATAGCCTTGAAGCTTGTTTATGCATTATTGTTATTGTAATTCGTCTGGGACAAAATGGCGTAAACATAATATGCACTGAAGGTAAGTAGGTTATTGCTTAAAAAAACAGTTATGAAAAACAATATGTTCCATTTCTAACACCTTCTCAGTCTGCAATATCTCTTAAAGACAAAGTACACAGTTTGAGAAATACAATATTTGCATTTGCCCATTACATTCCACAGAAGAGGTGCAGCCCTTGAGAAATCTTGGAGGCGAGCATTAGAGGTGGGCGTATGGACAGAGGATATACGTAGGTCTTTGGCAGAGCGCAGGAGCCTCGACGGGACATACTTGTGTATTAGGGAGGATAGGTAGGTTGGAGCAGCATTATGTAGGGACTTGTAAGCAAGCACCAGAATTTTAAATTGAGCCCAATATACAATGCAGGGAAGCCAATGCAGGGACTGACAGAGCAGGGAGGCGCGAGCGGACAGAAAAATGAGCCTTGCTGCTACATTAATTATAGATTGCAGCGATGCAATCTGGGAACACGTAAGACCACTAAGAAGGGTATTGCAGTAGTCAAGGCGAGAGGGAACAAGATCATGGACCAGCACCTTAGCCGCATCCAGGGTTAAATAAGGGTGAATGCGCGCTATGTTTTTGAGATGGAAGCGACAGGATTTGGCGATTGATTGGACATGAGGGGTGAAGGAGACGTTAGAGTAAAAAAGAACACCCAGGCAGCGAGCCTTCGAGGTAGAGGTGATGGTAGCACCGTTGACTTGGAGGGAGACAGACACGGGAGTAGTAACACTTGAGAGAGGAAAGACCAGAAGTTCTGTTTTGGACAGGTTGAGTTTAAGGAAGTGAGCAGCCATCCAGTTAGAGATCGAAGAGAATCAGTCAGAGACACAAGTCAAGATGGACGGGGAGAGATCAGGAGAGGACAGGTAGATTTGCGTGTCATCCGCATAGAAATGGTAACAGAAGCCAAAGGAGCTGATGAGTTTACCAAGGGAGGCAGTATAGATAGAGAACAATAGGGGAGCAAGGACAGAACCTTGGAGGACGCCGACAGAGAGTGGTTGGGGGGAAGAGGCAGAGTCTCTTAATTTCACTTAAGAGAGTGGTTGGGGGGAAGAGGCAGAGTCTCTTAATTTTACTTATTTACTTGATTGATTTCTTTCTTACTGTATATGTATTTATGTATGGTTTTATCTGATAGTGGGGACGCTGGTTTTGTTTTGTAGTGTTTAGACTTGGGATGTCTGTGTACCTACTTTATCCCCTTTTATTCCCTGTCAGTTTTTTGTTTATATTACATTTTATGTCAGTACATAATGCTTATTGTATTATAAGAGGGTGAGCCCCTCTCATAAACTCAGCCCAATACTGATATTTATACTGCTTCCTGTCAGTTTTACTGTTTATCTTACAGTTTATGTCAGTACATGATACTGATTTCATTATTAGAGGGTGAGCCCCTTTCCTAAACACAATCCAATATTGATATTTATACTGCTTCCTGTCAGTTTTTGTTTATCTAACAGTTTTTGTCAGTACATAATACTGATTTTTTTAATATTAAAGGGTGAGCCCCACTCATAAACTCAGCCCAATACTGATATTGATACTAATTTAATTATTAGAGGCTGAACCAGTGGTGTATCCTGGTTTTGTGCTGCCCTATTCCGACTCCCAGCCTCACTCTGCGGGCGGCGTGCAAGGGAGCTGAGCAGAGAGCTCAGAGGAAGTGCTCCCTCGCCAGCCGCCCGCCCGCCCGCCCGCCCGCCCGCCCAGCATGCCAGTTAGCCGCAAGGCTAACAAGGCATTTGCCCTGGGCATTTGGGGCGGTGTTTTTTGCCGCCCCCTGGAAAATGCCACCCAAGGCAAATGCCTTGCTTGTCTCGCAGCTAAAACGTCCCTGGGGTGAGCCCCTCTCATGAAATGTTCTCATTGTGGCTACACTCGCCACTCCACATGCACTCTTCCACCACGTACTCTCCTCAGGAAGAGTGAGTGGCGCAGTGGAGATTTCCCGCCTGTCAGGCTTTAGCGTTCGCACACTTTAAATATGCGCCGGCATTCGCCTATACTCTTTCACTCTTTTCAATCTACCGAACGCGTATATCTATGTTCGCTCGGCGGTTTGTACATTCTATCAGACGCTTGCATGGGTTTGTACGTCAGCCTGTTTTTCGTCCTTCAATCTACCAAATGCGTATTCAAACCAATGTGCGTTTGGTGGTTTGTATTCCTTCCTGGTCACCTTTTGGACCGTCTTACTCCTGAACGCTGAGGTAGTTTCCTTTTGGGTCGTTCATTTTGCGAACGTACTTCGCAAATTTTCTGTGTTTGTTTTTTCCTACATTCATTTGTTTCCTGTATTACTGTTCTGTCTCTGTTCGCTTTATTTTGAGCGGCCATTCGACAGATGTCCCGCGTATCGCATGTTTTTTTTGCCGGCCACTTTGGATCGCGCCTCGCGAGATCCTCGGCAGCCATTTAACCCTTGCCGCTTGCTAGCAATTAAAGAGGGGTGAACCCCTGATTTATAAATTTACCATAGGTTATGCTTGCTGCTGCTTTTACTGGGATACTGTTATACTAATATTGCTAGGGGTGAGCCCCCCCCATCATATTGTTACATACCTTGGTACCTTACCTTGCCGGAATATATTGGCGATTTGATCTGTCTGTCACTGTTACAGCTCCTATGATTGGCCTGTCTGTGCCACCGTACCTCCCTACAGGATATACTCCTGGAGGTTTTATTATTACTAGGTGAGCCAAGTTATTACATATATATATACAGTTGCAAGAAAAAGTATGTGAACCCTTTGGAATGATATGGATTTCTGCACAAATTGGTCATAAAATGTGATCTGATCATCATCTAAGTCACAACAATAGACAATCACAATCTGCTTCGGAATGGTCAAGAATTACTCCTGACCATTGTGCACGTCTGATCTGCAACTACAGGAAACGTTTGGTTGAAGTTTTTGCTGCCAAAGGAGGTTCAACCAGTTATTAAATCCAAGGGTTCACATACTTTTTCCACCTGCACTGTGAATGTTTACATGGTGTGTTTAATAAAAACATGGCAACATTTCATTCTTTGTGTGTTATTAGTTTAAGCAAACTGTGATTGTTTATTCAAAATAGAATAGGGGATAATCTGCTAAATACAGATAAAATGGAAAAACATAGCGTTTAACTGTGTGAGAGTAAATGAAGATGTATAATTTTCAATTAGCCACTCACAAATTGTAAGATGTAAAACAGCTTTGAATGAAATCCTTTTCTTCAATATTTTCTATATTCATCTTCATACTCCCATCAGTAGGTTGGAATATTAACTCAAAAGAGAAAATATATGGAGAAATAAAGTGCAGTTCCAGAGTAAAGTAAAAAAGAAATTTAATAACTTACATATAAGTTAAAAACAATCAGCATATCACCACTTGGCGTCCTACGCGTTTCGTCCTAAGATGGGACTTCCTCAGGGACTTGGTGCATAAGTAACAGCAAAAACATAAAAACATTCCCCCCCAAAAGTTCCTATATATCCCCTCCAGAAGTTCGTTATTGAATGATTCCCGGCCGGTGTTTCTCGTCTATTCGGGCGGCACTTCCTACTTGAGCGGCATGTCGTCATCACGCACGCCCCTTGCGTTCCAAATGTGCGTTCCACATACCCGGAAGTAAATGATGATCGTTAATTTTCAATTTCTCCGAAGATATACAAGTGGACGGAAGCACAATGAGGGGGATGAACAATTAAAAAGACTCTGGATAGCACAATACATTATGTAAATGCAGGAATATATTCATTCACGTCTTACTTTTAAAAGAAAAAAGCTTTCTACAAAATAAATAAATAAAATAAATAAAATAAAAATGAATATAATCATAATCAATAAAATAAAATAAAACAAATATATACATAAAAAATGATACAATGAAGATGAAAAAAATAAAATATATCTTAAATAAAAAATGAAAAATGAAATGCTCCATATATATATAATCCATATATAATGATTTTTACATTCCCTATTTTGAAAGTATATACAAAATAGGTGAATAAACAACAAGATTTACCAATATAAAATATAAAAATATATTTCACACAACAAAAGTCAGTCCTCAAAAAAACTCCACAAATCGATATCCAAATTTAAACCAGAAGGTTGGAGTGTTTTTAGTTTATTTATCCAGAATGTTTCTCTCTGTGAGAGTTTCTTGGTCAAATCTCCTCCTCTCCAGTAGCATGTAGATCCTTACTGGAGAGGAGGAGATTTGACCAAGAAACTCTCACAGAGAGAAACATTCTGGATAAATAAACTAAAAACACTCCAACCTTCTGGTTTAAATTTGGATATCGATTTGTGGAGTTTTTTTGAGGACTGACTTTTGTTGTGTGAAATATATTTTTTTCTGAATAGATGTTGCACTCCTTTCTTTCATTTCTTACTAATATCTTTATTTGGGTAACACCTTAGAATTATTGGAAAGGATAATCTCATATGGTATATGATATTATTATTACTAGTATTACCTGTTGGCTTTTTAAAAATCTCAAAAATAAAAACATATTTTTGGGGAATATTTAAGTATTGCAAGAAAGGAGATGGAAAAGGGGAGTGTGAGATATATATATATATATATATATATATATATATATATATATATATATATATATATATATATATATAAATGGGCTCCACCTCTTTCACTTAATCACTAATATATATTATAAAGACAATTAAATCTTGTTGTTTATTCACCTATTTTGTATATACTTTCAAAATAGGGAATGTAAAAATCATTATATATGGATTATGTAAATATGCATATATTGCATATATTGCACTTATCCACATTAAATGTCAGTTGCCACAACTCTCACCATTTTTCTAGTTTACCTAAATCATTTGCCATTTGGCTTATCCCTCTTGGAACATCAACCCTGTTACATATCTTGGTATCATCAGCAAAAAGACATGCCTTACCATCAAGACCTTCTGCAATATCACTAATAAACAAATTAGCTTAGGAAACCGAAGTATAAATCCTCCAGATTCCAAATCTTCAGAGATAAAAACAGGAAAGGTCCAAATTCGATAAAAACTAGTTTAATTTATAACCAGAATAATAAAAACAAAAGTATAGTATAAAACACCAATAAAACATAGATAGATATTTAAATTTGGAAGTGTGAGAATGAGGTAGTGAATTAATAATATATCATTCAAATGTAATTTAATAGCATAATAAATATGCTATTAAATAATAGCATAATAAATAAAATATTAATAGCATAATAAAGATCTGGAACCAAAACAGAAACTGACCCTACTAACAGAGGAATTTTGGAGGTATCTGAGTGTGAGGTTAATTTAGATATCTTATTTGTGACTGTAAAATAGAGAATGATTTCCATGATGACTTAGTGTAACTGTAACATAGTTTCAGTAATATCCTGTATTAAATAAGCATTTATTAATGGTAGTATTCAATGTGGTTTAGCTGAAATTGCAAAACATTTATTATTTTGGAGTTGCTTTGTGCTCTGTTCACCCATATTTTGATTAGTTTTTATTACCTCTGCTTAATTAAAACGAAATGTAACTACTATTCCTTTAATCGTTTGTCCAGTATGAGTTATATGAGAATTTAATATTCTAGTATGCTGTTTTTATGATTGATATAGTTACAACCCAAATCAATTAAACAGGTGTGTTGTGTATGATCGAGATTGAATTGCATGATGTGTGCAGGCCTGTATTTACCACAAGGCAAACAAGGCATTTGCCTAGGGCGGCACTTTCAAGGGGGCGGCAAAAAATGCCACCTCAAGCACCCAGGCTAATATCTTGTTTGCCTTGTGTCCTGGTGGGCCCAAGAGCTGGCTGGCTGGCTACCTTAGCCCCCTCTCCCCTTGTGGTGTTAAGCTACTAATATTCTATCCGGGTGGTGAGGGTGTGATGCCGGGAGCCAGAATATGATGTCACTCTGGTCCCGGCATCACTAAGTGGTGCAGAGGGAGCTGAGCAATAAGAGCTCAGTTCCCTCACCGCCTCCATTGAGCGCCAGCAGCCCCAGCAGAGCCAGCAAAGCCAGCAACCCCAGCAGAGCCAGCCCTACCAGCAGTCCCATTAGAGCCAGCAGCCCCAGCAGAGCCAGCCCAGTCAGCAGACCCAGTAGAGCAAGCGTAGTCGGCAGGAGTCAACAAGGAGCCTGCCGAGCCAGCCCAGCAGCTGTCGGACAGCAACCACTCCAGCTTTCCCAAAGGTAGGGAGGCCGGGTGGATTTATTTTTTTTTTTAAAAAATAATAATTTATGAGTGTAATGAGTGTATGAGAAAATGTGTGTGTGTGTTTTTGTCTGTCAGTGAGTGTGAATGTGTGTGTGTGTGCCTGGCAGTGAATGTGTTTTTTATTGTAAGTCTGTATGTCTCTCAGTGAGTATGAGTGTCATTGTGAGTGTCTGTGTGTGTATGTCTGTGAGTGAGTGCATGTAGCTGTCAGAGTGTGTCAAATCAGTGAGGATGTGTGTGTCTGTCAGTGTATGTGTATCTGAGAGTATGCGTTTGTCAGTGAGCGGGTGTGTCACTGTGTGTCTCAGTGAAAGTGTGTGTTGGTTAAACAGTGTGTGTGCCAATGAATGCATATGTGTGCCAATGACTGTGTATTTGTCAGTGAGTGTATGTCAGTGCATGTATCAATGAGGGTGTGTGTCTGTCAGTCAGAAAAGTGGCTCTGACATAAATTGGTGAGGCAAATTTAGATTAGGGGGTGCCCGTATTTTGTCATGCCTAGGGCAGCACAATTCCAAAATACACCACTGGATGTTTGGCTGTGGGAACTGCAATGAGTGGTGCAGGATTTTGCGTGTCTGGTTGTGCAGGGATTGTGCACTCACATACCATGACAAATTGTATTGTCATGGTATGTTGCGTTGCCATAATCTATGTATCAAAGCAGGAAGATGAAAAGGCATGATAATGGTGTAGAAAATGTTAATTTCCTATTGTATAGTTTCTTATGTTGCAAAGATATCATAACAACTTTTATCATTGTGTTGTAGCCCATGGAACAGCGCAGATAAAGGAATGGGACTTGACAGGGCCAGGAAGTAGGCATGGAATCTTAATTTAATTCTGGGCTGTGGGTGAGTAAATTGAATTGGGGGTGGTGCTTAATGAGTATACATAGAGCGTCCATCTTGGAAAGTGGGCATTTTAACTAAAGCTTTCACTTACCTGTTAGTTGTTGCTGGAAGGTCTGTGTTGGTTTCTCTTTTGTCTTGCAGATGGATCCGTTAGAAGAGCTCCTGACAGGTGTCCGAGCGGCGGTGAGAGATCTGGGGATGGCCTCACTACAAGAACAGCTTAGAGCTGCAGGGCCATCTTCGGGGCCCCCGGTGGATGCGGCAGATTCAGCGCACCAGCCCGCGCGGAGAACACGGCCTCCCCAGCGGCTGAGTCCGGGTGCTGTGCCTGATCTACGGCGCCGTCTGAGGCCCTCGGCGGATCGTGATGGGGAGGCTGTCTTGGCTGCGGCAGGACCGGAGAGTGCGACCTGCACTGTCTGTTCAACGAGGTGCTGGCCAGGGGAGGATGGCACACCGTCGGAGTCTCCTTGTGCGGAGTGCGCCCCATTGCAATGCGGGCGGTGGGCTCCCACGTGGATGGGAGTATGGCCGGGTCCAGCGGCATTGTTGGAGGTGCCCATACGTCCTACGGTGAGTCAGGCCCCAATGACCCTTGCGGCAGTACCATGGAGGGGCAGGCTGACTTAAGGGGGCAACTCCACAAGTGTCTGGGGGGGCTCAGGCTGCGGGAGGACAGTAGGGGCCCATGTTTCGGCTGGGGCCAGGTCTGCTGCATGGGTGGCTGTGGTAAGGCAAGGCAGTCAGGTTGCTAGCACGCAGTCGGAAGCAGCGGCCGGGGGAGGCCAAACAGCACAGGACAGGCAGTGGGGTCCCCTTCCAGAGATGCGGCCCAGGCGGGGTCAGGCACAGGCAATTTAGGGCAGCTGCAAGGGACCAGGATGGAAACTAGAAGGAGTTGTGGTGTGGATTCCGAGCGGGAGGGCCATAGGGGATGCTCCCAGGGTTGGCGCAGCAGGTAACGTAGTGGCCCAGGAAGGAAGCGCAGTGTAGAGCGGCACGGTGAGAGTGCCAGGAGCAGCATAGTCAGACGGTGGGAGAAGCCCTTCTGTCAGGTGATGCAGCAAGAGGCATTCATTTTCTGCAGACAGGGATAGGAGAAGTTGGAGCAGCTGGTCTAGGTCGTCCAGCAAAAGTACGCGGGGGCGGAGGCTTACCCCTTATGGCCAGGCAGACAGGCGCAGTTTTGACAAAGATTTCAGGTGGAAGCGTGGGGAGGAAGGGCGGGTTGGAGTTCATGTGAACAGACTACCCAGGTTGTCTTCTCCTCGCAGGTCGAGAAGTTCTTCTTCCACGGTTCTGAGGCAGATCCAGGCATCTCCAGGGATCTCTGAGATCCAACGTACTGTCCCCCTCCCCTCTCATTTAGTGCTCTGTAAGTGAATTCCAGCTATACGACATAGATAATACTTGAAAAAAGCTTAGACTTTTGCAGGTGTGGCAAAACAGTGTTTGATAGCTGCAACAAGGTTATGTGAGCAAGGTAGCAGCTGAGAGTGTCCGCTTAGAGTCCACAGTAAACCAATTATAACGCAAACTATAGGATAGTGAGATAACCAGAAGAAGAGATTGTGCAGGCTAGCCACTACAAATGGGAAACACTCCCTATATCCCTTCAAAGATTAGTGCAAAAGATAACTGTATAGTAACAAAGTCAAGATACAGTGTAGGGTGCCACTATCACAAACAAAGTGGTGGATATAATTACCATCTAAGAGATGAGCATGATGGATTCGCATGGAAAAAGAAAGAAAATATCATAGTGCAAAACTTTTATTACAAGAGATATTAAAAACAAATAAAATGGTCGTGGCACAAAGGTCGTGGCACAATCGAAACGAGTCAATATGTGCAAAAGCACTTATGCCTCAAATAGGCTGATTCCCCTGGTACAGCAGTCTTTGTTGTTGGTATAATGCGTCCACAGGTATTCTTTCACTGACCGTCAGTTAGATAGGACTCTTCTTGTACTACCAGCTGCTGCAATCCTTTTGGGGTTCAGGAAATGAAGATAAAGACAAAACGCGTTGAGCATTTCCTGATATAAGGATGTGGAATTCTCCACCTGAAGAAGTGGTTTTATCATTGTCCATACAGATGTTTAAACCGCTATTGGATAGATACTTGCAAAAACATAATATACAGGGATATAATTTCTAATTAGTGGGGTAATAGCTTCTTGATCCAAGGAAATACCTAACTGCTATTTTGGGGTAAAGAAGGATTTTTTTCCCCTAGTTTTTACTAAATTGCAAGTGCTTCTAACTGTGTTTTTTGCCTTCTTTTGGATTAATAGCAAAAATATATGTGAGTAAGGCTGAACTTGATGGATGCTAACTATGTAAAGCCGATTTTGAGCTTTGGAAAAGATGATTTTTATATTTGAACTCCTGTTGGACCTAAGATTTCAAATCGGTATTGGACATAAAGAAATTCAGTGTTGAAGAAGTTGCCCTCTTTATAGTGGTATGTAGTTGTAAGCCCTCTGCACCTACTTTCTTAAAAATCTAAACAATTTTGTAAATTATATATACAGCACTTTCATGTTTGGTTCTCAGTTCTGCCTTTAATAGATCCATGTTTTGTTTTTTTCAAAATACAAAAATGATCCATTTTAATTTCTAATGCAGGTTATTTCTGGTTTTTTTTTCAATGCTGCAAAACATTTCGAGGAAACAAAGGATACTATAATATGTGCAATGGGTACAGGATAACAATGCAGGTGAATCAATTTTTTTTTTTAAAAGACAAGAGTACACAGAGCTGAAAAACACGCTTAAAGTATAATTATGCAATCATCAGTGCAGAGCGTAACAATGTAAATATCCTGACACATAGGCTTGTACAGGTATAAGTGAAAGGAAATTGACATGTACAGTTCAGATAGCCTCCTGAATACAATAATATCCTTATATCTAAACCTGATCCTAAAAAGCAACAAAATATATAGTAAAGTGTCAAATAAAGGTCCTCTGGGAGATCCTTTCAGAAGATGTCAAGAAATTTGGAAACTTGGCCTCTTTGTAGAGTATTGAAGAAAAAAAAATATATAAAAAAAAAAAAATATGCAAAAACAGGGGGCTATTATAATACTATAATAAAGTCCAATATCGGCTACTTTCCAAGGTCTACAGAAATATAAGGACAAACGAAAAGAAAAATAGGGTTGATCTCACCCAATGCAAAGCAGTATGTTTGTGGACTCCTCTGGTAGTGTCGTGTGTGGAGGGCAGGGGTATTCTGGGATTTTGAGCAAAGTTAGTTTGTTTTAAGGGGGTGTTGAAAAGCCAAATACGAGTAGGCAGCAGGCATGCAGAAACATGGCTTACTGGTAGCAAGTGGAAAGAACACCCAAGAGACTAAGGTGCAGAACCCTCTGGTCCTCCAAAGGCATTTGGTCATTCGAAATACCCCTGTCCTCCACACAGGATTTTTTTTTTTGATTTTTGTAAATTCTTTATTTTTGTTGTGCACAAAAAGAACAGAAAGCCCTGGTGCGCCACAACAGCGTCATCAGAGTATAGTTATAAACATTCACTTTACAGGTTGTGGTTATCAATAGTCAGGTGCATTTTTTGGTTAAAAAGAAAAAACATAAGAAGATTGCAACAGTATAATATTTCGATTAGCTTAAACATTGAGTTGTGTAGCACTATGTTTTAGTATACGCACTTCTAGCGCAGTGATGCAGCGTCAGAGGTATCGCAATAAAATGTAAATGTTTGTTGTATGGCTTGTCTGGGTGATACCATATTGCGAACTGGCTTAATATAGGCTGTGTGTTCTGGGAGTTATGCTGTGCCTGTTGTGGGTGAGACACGACCGACATAAGCATTGGCCAGTAGTTACAGCTCTAACTTGCTTGCATACATGTTTAAGGTTAATTACCATCAGCATTGTTACGATGTAAACTACAAGTAAAGTCCTCCCTGTGTTCTCCTGTGTGAGTCAACGTGAGAACATAACTTAAAGGAAGGATATTAAGAGTCTACAGATTAGATCCATGTTTTTGACATTCTTATAATTAAAAGAGAATTGGTACTTTTCTTGAAGTGACATGACATGTGCACAGACGTTATTCGGCATGTGCAAAATTATAAATAAAAAACACAGACACCGCTTATTCTGTTGGAGTACAACGTCCACAGCTTTATTAATTATAAAATATTGAAATTAACAATTTAGGGTCATTGTCAACAGTAGTAACTCCGTTCCTCTCGATCCCAAATACCCCTGACAATGACCCTACCAAAACAATACAAACATAACAATTGATACATAACGAATAATACCTGGCCTACCAAAGAGGCCCCCAACATTTGTTTACCTGCAGGGGTGTACCCAGACACCCCTACATCCCTAGGTTCGTCGCCACCGACGGGCTAGAACCTACCAAACACTTTAACTTCCGGCCTACTCCAGCCTAGACCTTGGCATAACACTTTCATAACCCACAAATAGCCAGTTTACCCAAGCCCTATTTCCCGCCGCTGTGACCAAACGGGAACTACCACCAAAACATAAAACAAAGGGAGGGTGGGAGGGACAATTCACAGGTAAGGGCAGCTCAGATTAGAATGGCCTCAACCTAAAATGGCCGCTATTTAAACTACCACTCTCCTCCCCACACTCGCTAGGCCCCACCCCCTGACCTACAGTTCACCTGCCAACTTTCTGGCCCTGTCAAGGCCCACTCCCCCCCTGCGTGGCTCCGTGGGCTACATGTCCTTGTTCCCTCAGCCCAGTAAATGCTATTGAAAAGCTTATGAGGGTTAGAAGTGCAGAGGAATTAAATAATACTCACTTACCTACACTGATGTCCAGGGCAATAAAATTACCCTATGATGCTTCAGGGACACTCAGGTATTTTTAGAGAAATTGAATAAAAGTGAATGAATACTTATGTATTTATTTTATAGTACCATACAAGTGCATGCAGCTCTGCGTACAGTGAGTGTTGTGAGTGTTAATTTGCATGATAGGCTCTAAATTAAAAAATAATCAGATTTCTTTAAAAAAAATAAATTTAGTTAGCTACTGGGTTATGCACAAATCTCACATGTGATAGTTTAGCTTTAAATCTTTTGAGACACAAATAGCAATTTGAAGGGAAATCAGTGCAATTTACTTAGAAGTATTATGCCTTAATAACTGCATCCATTCAGATTTATTCCGATATAAGTTCAGCATCTTAAGATCGGTTTGAAAAATGGATAAATCATGTTTATTTCTCTTACTTTTTTTTAAAATGATTTCTGTTTCCAAGGCATTTTAGTTTTTTGATTTTCCTTCGAGATTAGAGGCAGTAATCTAATTGATTTATGGGAGTTTGAAATCTTTCATGATTATAAACAAGAAGAGAAAAAACGTTTCTTGTGGGGTTAGAGATGAAACAGCTCGAATTTGAGCACAAGAGCTCAGAAAATTTCTTATCTCTGTTTGTGCTGCAGGGTAAGGCAATAAATAGCATATCTGTTTGAGCCCATTTTTGTTAAGTGGTGCGATGCTTTAAAATCCCATTAAGAAAGCCAGTTCCTTTAAGCCATTGGTGTAAAAAGGCATTTTCATCTGTAATGCGTAAGGGGCTTTTTTCTATTTGTGAAGCGCAATCTACTTCTATATATTCTAAAACAATTTAAATAATTACATTTAAACAATATTTCTTATTTTCCCATTTTTGGATAGGATTGTTTATCTTTTTGATTGCATCATAACAAGGGATCAATCAAAAATTATCATCAGCAGTCTGTGCGTGTGTATTCAGCAGTGAATGTGTGTATTCAGCAGTCTGAGTGTATGTATTCAGCAGTCTGAGTGTATGTATTCAGCAGTCTGTTTGTGTGTATTTTAGCAGTCTGTGTGAGTATTCAGCAGTGAGGGCATGCATTCAGCAGTCTAAGTGTATGCATTCAGCAGTCTAAGTGTATGCATTCAGCAGTCTGAGTGTATTCATTCAGCAGTCTGAGTGTATGTATTCAGCAGTCTGTGTGTGTATTCATTCAGCAGTCTGAGTGTATGTATTCAGCAGTCTGTGTGTGTATGTATTCAGCAGTCTGTGTGTGTATGAATTCAGCAGTCTGTGTGTGTATGAATTCAGCAGTCTGTGTGTGTGTGAATTCAGCAGTCTATCTGTGTGCGTATTCACCAGTGAGAGTATGTATTCAGCAGTGGACATGGAGACACTAGGTGACACTAAGAAACATGGGGACACTGAGACTCTAGGGGAGACGTGGGGTCACTGAGAGACATGGATACACTGGCTGACATGGAGACACTGAGGGACAATGAGAGACAGGGAGACACTGCGAGACATGGAGACTAAGGGACACTGAGAGACAGTGCGAAACAGGGAGACTAAGGGACACTGAGAGACACTGCGAGACAGGGAGACGTGGGAGCAATCCCTCTATACAGCGGGATCAAACTGTATGTTGTTTTTTTGTTGATTTTAGAGAATTTTCTCTTATGTCACTCCTTGTGATTTACAACCTGGGATGTCACACAATACATAATTAATTATGCAAATTAGTATGATATTTTTCCCAAAAAAGATAGCAAACCTAACTTTAAAAGTGGTGTAGTTCAAACTTTAACAGGAAGCATAGATAAGTTACATGGGGCAAAACCCTGCTAGGTTATTTATGATTGCTAGCCAGGTAGGTGGATGGCACATTATGCAGTAATTATGCAAGGCTAAAACAGTTAGTAAGACCTGTCCTCCTGTGCAGTGTAAGTAAGATTGTAGCCCAGGGAACAGCAAGGCTAAGTAGAGTGGGCCTTGACTTAGCTAGATTGGTGATTCTATGTTTAGGGGTATGGCTTAGATCAGCAGTCTGAGTGTATGAATTCAGCAGTCTATAAATAGCGGCCATTTTAGGAAGAAGCCATTTTAATTTAATCTCTCACTTACATGTTGCTGTATTGCAGCAGGCTGGATTCCAGGGATGCAGACCATAAGGCCTTTCTAGCAAGTGTCCGGGTGGCTGTCAGAGAGTGTGGAGTGGCCCGGGTGGAGGAACGACTGGGGACTTCCAGAGGTGTTGCAGGAGCTTTGTGGATGCAGGCCCGACTTCATAGGGTTTGGAGTGAACGGAGTCCAGCACCCAGGTCCCCACGGCTTGTTTCCCCAGTGTCCCAGCTAACCCCCCCAGTTGCGCAGCGGCTTCAGGCAGCGAGGTCTGGGGACCTGGCATCTTGAACATAATTGCTGATTCACTTTCTCATTTTCAGTGGGCGAGATTCTGTGCGGAGGTTCCGGGGACGCAGGTGGAAGCTTTATCTTGCCCGGTCGAAATGTGGCAGCTTGGGACTTCATGCTTGTAGGAATGATCAGGGATTCGTTGGTGCCAAGCACTTGGGCGGCATACAGTAAAGTTTGGGATTCATGGGATGCGGCATGGGGGCGTACAGAGGGGATTTCTTTCTGTGGAGGTACGTTTAGATGTTTTGTTATAGTTTATGTGTCGGTTGTTTGCATCTGGGGTTTCGCCATCGGTTGTTTACCGTAATCTAGCAGCTTTGGCTTTCCTCTTCAAGGTAAATGGGTGGGAAGATTTGATCAAGCACTTTCTGGTTCGTCAGGCACTAAAAGGTTTTCACAGAGGGAAGAAAGCGCCGGATACCAGGAGACCGGTGTCGTTCAAGTTGCTCATCCAGCTGATTGGGGCATTGCACTTTGTTTTTCTCATTATGAAATTTTGTTATTTTTGGTGGCATTTGTTTGGGCATTTTATGGAGCGTTTTGTATCAGTGAACTGGTGAGTAGTAGCCGGTGTCGAGTGGGGGCATCATAGTTTCGGACGTCTGGGGGATAAGGTTAATATTCATCTTCGTCGTTCAAAAACTGATGTTTTCAGTAAGGGTTGTTTGGTCAGACTGCATTGTTTACCCGGGTCAAGTGTGTGTCCTGTGGGTTGAGCTGCACTGTTTTTGGCGGTTCGTTTGCACGCTGGTGGCTCCTTTCTCATCCATGAAGATGGGTCATCTGTCTAAATATCAGTTTTCGCATGTTTTTTAATTAAGTCTGGAGCGTCTGGGAGTGGATGTGTCACATTTCGGTATGCATTGGTTTCGTATTGGGGAAGCGAAGGGTTTATCGGATGAACTTGTTAAAAAAAATTGGTTGGTGGGAATCGGAAAGGTTCCCGTCTTATGTGCGACCTGATCGGTTTGTATAGGTCAGGTATAAGGGGGTTGTTATTGTGTGTTTGTCCTATTTGTTTCTTTTCTCTTTTAGGATGGGTCACCTGGATAGTAGGCCATTCCTTCGTCTACTGGGCAGAATGGAGAGCTGCAGTTCAACCTCAAGGCATCCAGTTGGGCTTTCCACAGGATTTAGTTATATTGTATTGGTTTGGTTTTCGTGGGTTTTGTTAGGGAGATATCTGCTCTGAAATGTTTAGGAAGATAGGGCAAGTGTCACGTCCTGCTCTGTTCTGTGGAGATGTCTGGCAATGGCTTCTGGTATCCAGTACTCTTGTTACAATTCTTGTTTAGTTTTTCTTGGTCTTTTGGTTTTCTATTCTATGTCTGGTTTTCTTTATGCTGGGATTTCTGGGTTCATTCCTATAGTCCATCCCTGGATTTCCCAGTCTCTTGGATTCATTTAAATGTTTGTTTTATGTTGCCACACCCGTTTGTTTTCCATCGTTCCCTCTGTTTCAGAGTTCCTGCAGGCAGCTCCTCAAGGCTTATGCCCTTTCTTGCAGGTAAGTGCTATATATGTCTTTGGTTGTTTTAGCATACATTAGGCAGTGTAGGACCTGCCAGATATGGGGTACATTGGCGTTGTTGGCAGGCTTATGCAATGTATGATCATATAGTGTGACTAAATCCCCATGACTTTCATATGTAGTACTTGGTTAGTTCTCCTCTGGTTTTGCCTATGTTGTCTTGTCTTGTTTTAGTTTGTATACCCAGTCCATGTACAGTCCTGTCCAGTCATGCCCATGTTATGTTCATGTTTTCCTCATGTCTTGTGTATATGTTCTGGGTTTAGCTTACTATCTTTCTCTGGTTCTGGGTTCTATTAGTTCTGTCTTGTTTTTATGTTTGGTGCCTATCTCTAGTCTTGCCTTGTTTCTAGTACTGGATACAATCTTGCTGCAGAGCCTCCCTATTCAGCTCCTGGGAGGTCTGCTTAATTTCCAAGCTCCTAGTTCCTGGTATCCGCTTAAGCTGATTCAGGGTCTTGGTATGTGGCTGCACAAACGCTGGTGCTCAACACCAGGGGGCGTGCGGTTACCCTGCACCAGACCCTGCTAATCCATCTCCACACTGTGACTCCTACTCTGAACATCAGGCATACTGGGTCCCGGTCCTGCACCGCCGTCTGGATAGTGTCTGGGTCCCGGGCACCGGACCGCCACCCTGACAGCAAGGGTTAGTTTAGGATTTTCTTCTGATTCATGCTGGAGGAATGATTTGGGGCTTGTGCCCTAAAGGGAATTGGTGTGATGCATAAAGAGGGACGTGGATAGGGTGAGGGGTTTGGTCTCAGTGTGATTATTATTTGGTCTGAAATGGTGCTGTGTCTGCATTGGCGTTTTGCTAGATTCCCTGCTGTGATTGTCAAATGTCGTAGCAAGATCAATAAATTGTTGCCCATCTATATTTAGCAATTGGGGTGGCAGGGGGTGGTAGTTAGGCATAGAGAGATGGAAACTATGCTTCCTGGCTATTTCCAGCGTGATGGGGTACATCTTTCGGATTTGGGCTTAGATTTTCTAACTTTGGGTTTTCAGGAAGGTTTGCAGCAGGCTCTGTTGAGGAGGTTGGGGGGCGCTCAGGTAGCTGGTGGGGGATGGAGAGGACATTGGGGGGTAGGTTGGCTTGGTAAGTGGGGGAGTTCAAGTTCAGGATCAATAGTTATGTTTGGATTGTTTTGGTAAGTTCGAGCTCGTTGGTAGCTCAGAACCTGGGTGTGTAGGGGTATCTTGGTATACCCCTACAAGTGGAAAAAGATGCCATTGGTGGCTGTGGTAACTGTTTGTGTTTTTTTTTTTATGTGAGATGTTGTATTAATAAATTTTTGTTATTTATGTTGGGGTCATTGTCGGTAAAACGTTTTACATTGAAATTTGCTGGGCTTCGACGTCTCGAAGTGTTTGACTATGACCCCTTATTTAAAATTATTTAAACATTTTTTATAAAAGCTTTGATAATTTTTCCAAAATATTATTGGTGGCCGTGTTTAATTGGGGGGTGATTTTTTTTATGGGAGTTAATTAAGAATATGCCTAGGGGACGACTATGCGCATGTCATGTGTATGATAGCGGGCTTCAAAAAAGAACTGTATTATAAAAGAAAAAAGTGGAGATAGGGTATAGGTAGGTTGAAACATGCATGAGCGAAAGTTAGGGGAGGGAAAGGATTAAAGGGTTGGGTAAGGTGCCAGTGTTGGTACAGGTCAGGAGGTCTATCCTGGAGAGTTGAAAAGGTGACACATTTGAAAATAGAGGAATCATTATTTTTAAAGCGGCACTGTCATGCCGAATTCCGTTTTTTTTTTAACCCCCCTCCCGCC